>NC_136968.1:7379015-7424015 GCF_032717465.1 Coenobita brevimanus | reverse complement strand
TGGTACTCCACTAGTCACTTCTTTCCATGATGAGTACCTTCCCCTTAGTACTGTTCTCATTTCTCTTCTTATGAGAAAATCTTGCATTCAGCAATACAGTTTGCCTCGAATTCCTCCTTGATGGTACAGTTTCCATAAAAGTCTTTGGTGTAGTACTGTGTCAAATGCTTTCTTGAAATTTAAATAGATGCTCTCCACCCATCCTTCTCTTTCCTGTAATGTGTCTGTTACTCTGTCATAGTAGCTCAACAGATTAGTAACACATGATTTTCCTTTTCTGAAACCAAACTGTCTTTCTGTTATCATATTGTGTTCTTCTAGATGATTTACCCAAGCTTTTCTTATAACCTTTTCTAATACCTTGCTTACAACACTGGTTCGTGATACTGGTCGGTAGTTGAGTGGATTTTGTCTATTTCCTTTCTTGAATATGGAACAATGATTGTTTTCTTTCAAATATCAGGTAGTTTACCTTGACTTAAGGATTTCTTGAAAATTAAAAATAATGGTTTACATAGCTCCTTTGCACATTCACTTAGTACCCAACATGAAATTTCATCAGGACCATTTGCTTTTCCTTTGTCTAATTTACTTAGCTCCTCCTGTATTACTTTTTCTGATGTTTGTATATCTGGTAGTATGTGTGCGCATGCATGTTCCACATAATCCCTCTCAAAATTTTTTTCCTCTGTAAAAACCAATTGGAATTTCTTGTTTAGTGCTTCTCAAATATCCTTCTCTTGTGTATAGGTGATTCCCTCGTCTGTAATGGATTGCATTTTATCTTTTACTTTGGTTCTGCTTCTGATGTAGCTGTAAAATAGCTTCGGTTGATCACTACTTTTATTTATGATATCCTCCTCAAACTGTTTTTGGGCTTCCCTCCTTATTCTTGTATAATCGTTTCTTGCCTGTTTGAAATTATTATATGCCCTTTCACTATTGTGTCTTCTGTATCTATTCCACAACAAATCTCTTTTTTCTTTCGATTTTTTACATTCTGTATTGAGCCATTTCTTTATTTTCTTTTCTGCTTTTTTGTGCTTTGCGATGTATTTCTGGACCCTTCATAAAGTTCCCAGAATTTTATATATAAATATATATAGCATTTAAATCTTGTCCTCTAAGCTCCTTTCCCCAATCAATTTCTAAGAAGTACTTCTTTAGGTCATGATAGTTTCCCTTTTTATAGTTTAGGCTCTTTTTGTAACTTTCATTGCTGTTAACTATGTCATATGCTATCCTGAAGTTGCAATTTAGTACTGCATGGTCGCTTTTGCCGAATGGAGGTGGTATATTAAATTGTCAATATCGTTTTCTTGCCTAGTAAATATGAGATCTAGCATTAAGGGTACATCGAGTCCTCTTTTTCTGATGCTTTCCCTTACATGTTGCGTTAGGACAAACTCTTGCACGAGATCCAGGAGCTTTTGGTCCCAGCAGTTTTCTTGGCATATTATATCGAGAGTATTCCAATTTATATTTGTATTAAAATCTCCAGTTAGTGTAATTCTTTCTGATTTCTCTTCCGTTTTATGTAGTAATGATCTTAAACTCTGATTTGTACTCTCTGCCAGGCCCCCCTCATACTCGTCTCTTTCCCATGTGTTTGACTTGGGTGGCATGTACAAATTGACTACATTTACTTTCCCTTCAGTTGTTTTGCTCTCTACTGCAATCAGTTCTAGCTGTGAAGGTATATCTAGTTCTATTTCTTTGACTTTTAGATTTTTCTCAGTTAATATTATAATTCCTCCTCGTTTTTTAAAATTCCTATCTCTTCTCCATATATTATATTCCACTAAGTTTAGGATGTCATTTGATAGCCTTGGTGTTAATTTTGTTTCAGTTAGGCATATTATATGTGGTTCATTTTCTTTCACAGAATCATTCATCTCTAATAATTGAGATACCATTCCATCCACATTTGAGTACATCAACTTAATCTTGTTTATATACTTGTCATGACTTGGTTCTACTACTTTCCTCCTTTTTATTCCCTCCTGTTTATGTACCACTTTTGTACCTGCAATCCTATTACTTTGTAAAAAAAAAATGTATTCTTCTCCTCCTCTGATCTTCCCTCATTTTTTGTTTTTGCTTCTTCCCTCTTCTCCTTCAGTAATTCCAGTTCCTCTTGTGTTAGGCATCTTTTTATCCATACATTTTTGAACTCCTTTATTTCCATAAGATTCTTTGCATTTTTTAGTATCTCCTCCACGGTGTTTACACTCTGGAAATTTACCTTTAAGGGTCTTGACTTGCTTCTCTCGTATTTCCCTAACCTTTTTTTTTTGGAAGCTGAAAAACCAAGTAGTAAGGGATGCCTTCTATAGCGAGTTGAGGAGAGTGGTGGCTGAACAGGGAGCTGTAGACAGAGGCGTTAATGAACAGTACAGAGCCCTCAAGAACAATTTCTTGAGAGTTACTGATGTAACATGCGGCTGGACAAGAGGACCACCAAGACATAAAGTAACTTCATGGGCGGATGAGGGTGTAGAAGCTGCAATTAAGGAGAAAAGAAGGCTTTTCCGGGAATGGAAGAAGGGTGGTAGCAAAGAGGAATATTTGGCTGCCAAGCGTAGGGCTAGGAGAGAGGTATACAGGGCAAAGTCTGAGTCACAGAGACAATTACTTGATAACCTAAATCATGGGGAAAGGAAAAATATATTTAGGGTGGCAGGTCAGGTGAAGAGGGATAATCGGGATATCATAGGTGAGCAGTGTGTGAAGAATGATGAAGGAAGGGTAGTGGTGAACAGTGAGGATATTAAAGATGCATGGAGAGAGCATTATAACCGGTTGTTGAATGAGGAGTTTGACTGGGACAGGGAAGGTTTGGAGCCAGCAGATCCAGTGTCTGGCCCTTGGCCTTTGATTGATACTGCTACTGTGAGTGAGGCAATAGGCAGGATGAGGGTGGGGAAGGCAGCAGGTGTGTCTGGGTTGACTGCCGAAATGTTGAAGGCCTCAGGCGATATAGGGGTGAGTTTAGTCACTGACCTGATAAATAGGATTATTTATGAGTGTGTTGTCCCAGATGATTGGCTGAAGAGTGTAATTGTAAATGTGTATAAAGGGAAGGGTGATGCCCTGGAAAGAGGGAATTATAGAGGTATAAAGCTTTTAGATCAGATAATGAAGGTAATGGAGAGAGTTTTAGAAGGTATGATTAGAGAAAGAGTGAATATTGATGAGATGCAGTTTGGGTTTATGCCAGGTAGGGGGACCACTGATGCCATATTCATTGTTCGACAGCTTCAGGAAAAATATATTGGTAGGAGAAGGGATCTTTATTTTGTTTTTGTTGATTTGGAAAAGGCCTTTGACAGAGTCCCTAGAGAGGTGGTGAAGTGGGCAATGAGAAAGCTTGGCTTGGAGGAGTGGCTGGTTAGGGTGGTTATGGCCATGTATGTGGGTGCTCACACCCAGGTGAGAGTGAATGGAGATTTGAGTGATGAGTTTTCCGTGAATGTTGGTGTGCATCAGGGGTCAGTCTTGAGTCCCATGTTGTTTATCATGGTACTTGAAGCCCTTTCACGTGACTTTAGAAACGGACTCCCGTGGGAGTTGTTGTATGCTGATGATTTGGTGTTGATTGCAGAGAATGAAAGGGAGGCGGAGGAAAGGTTTAGGAAGTGGAGAGATGGTATGGGGCAAAAGGGTTTAAGGGTAAATGCAGATAAAACAAAAGTGATGATATCTAGGGTTGGTGGCGGTACTGTCAAAGACGAGGGAGAGTGGCCATGTGCAGTTTGCCACAAGGGCGTGGGAAGTAATTCCATCTTGTGCGGTGTGTGTGATAAATGGGTGCATAAGAGATGTAGTGGTATCAGAGGTAGACTGCGAGATAATGCTGATTTTATGTGTACGGCGTGCCGGGGTGAGCAGGTGGAGATCGTCAGACGTGAAAGAATTGAACTTGCTGGTGAATCTCTTGAGTGTGTGGAAGAGTTTTGTTATTTAGGAGACATGTTGTGTGCTGGAGGTGGGGCTGGAGCTAGCTCTGTGGCTAGGGTGAGAAGTGGTTGGAAGAAGTTCAGGGAGCTCTTGCCTCTCCTGACATTGAGGGGGCTCTCCCTACGTGCTAAGGGGTCTTTGTATGCAGCGTGTGTTAGGAGTGTAATGCTGTATGGCAGTGAGACCTGGGCAGTGAAGGAGGAAGACATTCGCCGGCTCAGACGTACAGAAATGACAATGATTAGGTGGATGTGCAGTGCGTCCCTGCGTCCAAGGCCTGGAGGGGCTGGGTTTACAATGGAAGAGTTGAGAGGTAGGATGGGACTGGAGTGTATTGGTGTTGTGATGAGGAGAGGTAGATTGAGGTGGTTTGGACATGTGGAGAGGATGGGGGATGATAGTTGGGTGAGGAAGGTGAGAAGTGTTAATATTGGGGGTGGGGTTATGAGGGGTAGACCGAGAAAGACATGGGACGAAGTCATTAAGTGTGACCTTAGGGTTAAGGGACTGAACAGGGAGGCTGCAATGGATCGTGCAGCATGGAGAGCCGCCATTAGGTGACCAAGGCCGACACATGCAAGCATGTTGGAGCCTTTAAAAACGAAAACGAAACGAAAACGTTCATCTATGTCTTTACTACAGATTTCCTCTGATACTTCTTTCAATATGGTCATTACATTTGTCATCTGCTTTCTGTCTCTTGAGATCTTGTTTTTTACTTCTTCCTCTTCTATACCAGTGATTACTATAGATTTGTTAATCTCTACTCTGTGTGTGTGTGTGTGTGTGTGTGTGTGTGTGTGTGTGTGTGTGTGTGAGTAAATTGTTTAAACAAAAATAAAAAATAAACAAAAAGAGAACACATCTCACATATTGTAGGATGGTGGGGCACAGCACCAAACTGCATTATGTCGGAAACCAATACAGCAATAGCTGATCTACGAAAATTGAGAGAAAGCTCATGGAGAAGTAAATGTTCCTCAAGCCACTTTTCTCAAACATCGGAAACGTCCTGCTGAAGGAAACAGAAAAGCTGAAACTGAAACCAAATCCCATTTGTCTCGGAAATTATTAAAACTACAGTGAACCTGGAGGTATCACTGAAAAACCTTTGAAGAAAGTATTAGTTACTAATTTAAGAAGTTTTTTTTTTTTTTTTTGCACCATATTGATGAAAAAACAGGTTTGATAAAAAAGCACATTTCAGCATTAATACTATGTTAACTGGAAGTTTAATAAGGGGTCAGTAGCCATTGTGGAAAGCTTATGGATATGTAATAATTTTCTTAAGTGGCTTTTCTCAAAATTAGGCAACATATTGCTGAGAAAAGCAAAAAAAAAAAAAAAAAAAGCTGGGGACTGAAACTATGATTGCATTACGTCAGAAATTTGTGAAGCCAAAGCGGAAGGCTAGAGTAAGCTTGTCTACTCTAATGCGTTCCACACTTTCAAGTGTGCATACTTATAGCATCATTGTTTATTATTCACAGTATTTTGTATGCAGAGATTGGAGGAACCTATTTATAATAAACACATTTATGTACATCCGGGATAGAAATTAACCCGTCAAGTCCCAAGATTTTCCGCACCTCCGACATCCCCCAATCCCGAGGTAGTTTCGATTATTATTATTATTATTATTTTTTACTAAAACTTTCGCTTTTGGTGAGAAACATCGAAAATTCATAGAGAAATCGCTCACCTGAGGTTTCAAATACTCGATCCAGGTAGGAGTTCCTCCTTACCTGACTGGGTTTTCTAACATGCTGGCACCAAAGAAAACGAGTTCTATGGGAGGGTAACTATTTCACACAACTCATAAATGATATTTATTTATTTACTTGGTACGAATTTATAGGTAGTATGAGAGTATATTGGTTTTCAAGCAGTAATATAGGCATTATAAGCATTGTTTCACTCACTAACTAATCACCATACCTGACCTTTTTTTGCCACATTACCTGATCATTATTTCTGACTGTTTCTTCTTCTAATGCTATGTAAACTTTGTCCTCCACATTGTCATCGATTGGGGAATCACTCTGGCCCTGAATATCTTTACTGGCCAGGTCACTGGTAACAGGTGAATTGCCGATACAATGGCGTGGGGGGGGAGGGGGGAGGTTATGCGGTGTAAGGTATTGTCCCTGCTTGGCATCTTGTAGAGGAATAGAGGAAGGTGTCCCGTGTAAACGTACGAAAAATCACGTGCGAAAATTGAAAATTGTGCAAATTAGGGACCTTGCAATTGCACGACGTACCAGTACATCGCCGGGAATGGCAAATGCAAAATGTTGCAATGTACCCATACGTCGACAGGACAGGGCGGGTTAAAAGAAAGATCAGGAAATAGTAATTACCTGCCGTAATTTCACAATCCACTGTCACTTGTTTGCTGGTGATTTCTGTAGTTAAAAAAAAAAATGCATTAATGACAATGTGATCAAGACAGCGGCTGTGCAAATACTCACTGACGTATGGACCTGCCTCCCTGAAAACGAAGTGCCCTCCAGGCCGTAACCAGTCCAACACTCTTTCTGTCATCATTACAGCTTCACGGTTACTTAAGTTGGTGAACATCCACCCAGTGAACACCATGTCAAAGCTCTCCTTGGGCAACTCCACCCTGTAGACAGCCAAATATGGAATGTAAATACTTAATTAATTCATTCATTCATTGCCAGACGCCATGTATCCCAAACGGGGTGGCCAATGGCTTAGAGTTAATTGTTTTACAGGGAGGGGCACTAATCCTCCATGAACCCCACTTGACACGTAGGGATGCCAACAGCATCTGGTGTTCCCAGGTGGTCACCCATCCAAGTACTAACCAGACCCAACGTTGCTTAATAATTGTGTATATTTACACATAACTTAAGGTATATATACACATATAAACGTACTGTACATGCAGAATTATTCATACATTATGTAAGAACACACACACACACACACACACACACACACACACACACACACACACCATCATCATCATCATCATTGTCATTATCATGATCATCCGCATACCAGGTCATTATATGCAAAGGTAGTTAGGATTGAGTGAGAATGTCCCCCAGTTCATCAGATTAGTAATGAAAAAGGTACACAAAGCAGAAAACTGTAAGCCAGGAGGTATAAAACGGGACAATAAAGGGGCAGATATTAATGTGATGGGATAATGAGACAGTCATGGGAGAATTACAGAATTTGTATGGCTTGTCAGCAGGTAGCCATCGAGTGACTTCCCCAGGGAAAGAAGCCTCAGGCTAATGTGGGCAGGCGACAGTCACATCATAGTGGCGAGTGAGAGTGGAGTGCTTGCTGTAGGTGTCTTTGAACCAATAGTAGTTTTGGTAGTGTTGGATGGTAATGCTGGTGGGTTGTTGAGCATCAGTTCGCAAATCTAGGTCCTCCCTGGTCCTCTCTTGAAGGATTGTCCGCACAGTCACCTTGGACACAGGGAGGTGAATGGCAAGGAAGGGGGAAGTTGCAGGCAGCTCAGACCAGACGATTTACCTAGCTATGTCTTATGTGACTAACATGGGCTGCAATCCAGATAAAAGAGCCTGAGACAGAGGGCATAAGCCTGATGAATCGGGAGTACTGAGAGGACAGGGGAAGTGAGGAGAGTTGCAGAGACGGGCGAGAGCTGCTGAGAAATTATTGAAAAAGGTTTTCAGAGACAAGGTATCAAGGGCAAAGATAAGAGTAGACATTCCCCACTGGGTACTGCTGGCCAAGTTGAGGAGAGAATGCGAGGTGAAGATGGAAGATGCAGATTTAGAAATGGCAAGGCAAGCAGTCCTTGCCTGGCCATTAGTGCTGACAAACCCGCCAGTTTAAACGTGAACGGGATGAGAAGGGAAGGTACGGGCCACTGAATTGAGGATTTCAGTGATGGTTAACTCGGGAGGGAAAGGTGGATGGTCAGTAACGGTGGTAGAAGATGTGTCATGAAAAGTAGATGAGTGTGTGTGGACAGGGGGGAATGGGTCAGCAGGGATGGGTGTGACTAGGTTAACTAGGATCCAGGATGCCACACCAGGGACATGAGTGTACCAAACGTGGTCGAGATGTGTACCACTAGAGAAAACATCTACAGTACCAATCAGGAGGAAAAGGATAGAGCAGGGCATGGACATGTGGTCAGACACTGTGTGGCGAAGCAGACACAGAGCATAAGAATGAAAGTAGTAACAAAACAGTACTGAATTCACTCAGCATATTGACAGCTACGATGAACCAGACCCAGAGAAGAATGATGCACAAGGTTGGATTTTGTAGCACTTTAGTACTTCAAGAGGTCAGACCTATTCAAGGAAGACTATTCAGGGAGGAATGACATTATAGTCAAGAGGAGAGGTATTATGTACCAAGTAACTGTATGAGCAATGGGGATCCTGACCTCCCTGTGAGCCATGAGTAAGGATGCCGAGGAGGTCAAATGTGTTGAGAAACTACGAGCAGAAGGTGAAGACATACTGGGAGGGAGGATATGTATAGTCCTGTACGACTTTGAGATGACAACCGAGAAGAGTGACGGTTGTACAGGCAAGCCTGTGAGTAGGAGAGTGAGTGAACACTTTGGTTTTTGCACTGTTGATGATCAACCCATAAGCAGAGACAGCCTAGCCAACCTTACCTAGGAAATGAAGAAACATAGCAGGGAAAGGGAGTGGATGCAAATATCAGCAGAGCTTAAGATCAGAGAGAAACTGGAGAGAGCCAAGAAGGCGGAAAAGTCTGTCTATAAGAAGATTATAGAGGAAAGGCCTGAGAACCCCACACTGGGGTGTGCCATGGTTGAAAGGTCGATTGTCATATACCACCTCACAGAAAAAAAAAAAAAAAAGAAGTGGCGACGCGACAGGTAGCTTTCAAGATAGTGGAACAGGTGGTCAGGGCCACCCAAGGATGAGAGGAGATGAAGAGGACACAAGTACAGAATAAGGACCCGGTTTATTTTGGCGTTTCACCAGTGCTAACCTCCTCTGATATGGCATACAATGTTTATATTTAGTTCTAAGTAGGACAGAAAGTTTTGTGATAACGTCATCATACATCCAAACTACAAATACAAACTATGTTAACGATGTTTATTCCTAGTTAGTGGGCATGGTAAAGGTGTCGCCAGCGCATAAAATTCCTTACTCTGATTATAGTTATAACAGGCTGCAATTTGGACAGACTCAAGACATCTACCTTTAGCTAAATTATTTCTGTATATATTAAACTTTTCCTCATTCCATAACACTCCATGTCCAGCATCTAGTCTACATAGTACAATAGCATTGTTGAGATAAACACTCTCATTTCAAACCAGGTGAAAACAACACCCGTCCCCTCCCGGGAGGGGCTCGGGGATGGATATTGTTTTCACTAGGTTAGTCTGTCTGTTTGATTATCTGTTTGTTAACAACTTTACACAAAAAATACTGGTGCAATTTTGACTAAAATTACAGGGATGATGGGCTATGACCTTCTGATCACGTTATTAAATTCTGGGTCAAACTGAGACAAGGCCCAGGTTGTAAGCCCAAAAAATGTAAAAAAAATAAAAAGTTTTTTTTTTTCCCCGCCATAACTCCCTTCAGATCCGTCATATCGACATGAAACCCAAACCAAAATGAACCTCTTTCAAATCTGCATCCTAAAACATGCCTCAATACATCTAGGGAGTCACCCCCCAGTTAACAGTAAGGGGGGTCAATGTCAGGTAGGTCTGGCCTAAAATTTCAAATGGGCATCAAATCGTCAGTTTTCACCCGATTTACTCCAAATTTGATATGACATCTTTTACTAGATATCCTGTTGTGTTCATACATCAGCACTAAAATGACTGCCGGGGACGGGTTTGCTTTGCCTTGGCACCGCCACTTGTATTCATGTCATTATGCTCTTTCAACCTCTCATTTAACTTTCTCATTGAGGTTGTCACAGCCAACACTAGATTCACCAGACGAAGGGAAAGGCAAAAAGACTAGTAACAGTGAGTAAAAAACGATTGGATGAGGAGATTGGAGGAAAGTTTAAGTGCACAGTGCAAGGAATGTCATAAAATTGTTTTGGAAGGAGGTCAAGAACGTAAGACGTAGTGATAAAGGAAACGGTAGAAGAGTGAAAAAAAAAAAAATAATGGCAGAATGTTGATGGAAAACGGAGAAAAGTAAGCAGATCGATAAAACTATCTGTCTATCTATTGCCAGACGCCTTAATCCCGTAAGGGGTGACCACAAACAAATCGCCTTCATGTCGCTCTGTCCCCTGCCATTTCACTGCCCTGCTCCCAGCTCATACCCCCCTCTCTCATATACCTCTCCACTCCATCTCTCCATCTCATCCTTGGCCTCCCCCTCCCTCTCCCCCCCTCCACCTCATTCACACACTCTCCTCGTCAGTCTCTCACTCTCCATCCTCTCCACATGGCCAAGCCACTTTAATGTGGTTCTCCCAACGCTTCCTATCACATCCACATCCACATCACAACGCTCCTTCGATAAAACACTATAAAGAATTTTTAAATACAGCAAAAGAAAGTAGAATGTTGATGGAAAACGGAGAAAAGTAAGCAGATCGATAAAACTATCTGTCTATCTATTGCCAGACGCCTTAATCCCGTAAGGGGTGACCAAAAACAAATCGCCTTCATGTCGCTCTGTCCCCTGCCATTTCACTGCCCTGCTCCCAGCTCATACCCCCCTCTCTCATATACCTCTCCACTCCATCTCTCCATCTCATCCTTGGCCTCCCCCTCCCTCTCCCCCCCTCCACCTCATTCACACACTCTCCTCGTCAGTCTCCACATGGCCAAGCCACTTTAATGTGGTTCTCCCAACGCTTCCTATCACATCCACATCCACATCACAACGCTCCTTCGATAAAACACTATAAAGAATTTTTAAATACAGCAAAAGAAAGTAGAGCAAGCATAAATAGTTGGGGAATGGCTGGGAAAAGAAGAAGCAAGTAGTCAGAAATAGATTCGTGGACCATAAGTGAACTGATGAAAAAAAAAAAAGTCAAAATAAGGAATGCCCCAGGAAGTGAAGTGTATGGTGAAATTTTGAAATACTGAGAAAAGTTTTTGGTACAGTGGATATGGGAGATGCATACATTGGACTGGGAGGAAAAAGACTGTTAAAGGATTGAAATTCATGTATAACTCTTCCCCTGTCTAACGGAAAAGGGGGGAAAGAGAAGTGTGTAACAATTATTGGGGTATTTGCCTTCTTGGTGTAATAGGAAGAATGTATGGTAGAATATCTATTGACAGACTTAGGGTAATAACTGAGGAATTAGTTGGAGAAGAAAAGAGGGTTTTAGGGAGAATCTGCGTAGATCATAAGCTCTTTCTATAGTGGAAGAGTTTTTAAAGAAACGAAAAAAGATGTATCCTGACTTCGCGTGACAGGTTGGATAGACACGGAAAATTTAAGGTTTTAGAAGTTTATGGAATTTTAGAATGCTGTAAAGAGAATGTATGTGGGTTCTAGCCGGGTGCAGTAGCGTGTGGAGAGTGCATTAAGGGAGTTCTTTGATGAGTGTTGGACTGAGACATCAGTGTGTCAGGTCTCCATGGTTATTCATTTTCTATATGGATGAAATTTTAAATGATACTAGGTAGAACAATGGGTGTAGAATTGTCTTCAGTGAGAAAGGGTAGGACGTGGAAACATCGTGTGCTGTTGTTTTGACGATACTCAGTTAAGTAAGGGTGAATGTGAACTGTTAGGCTTAGTGAACGAGTTCGTTCGGAACTGTACTGATAAAAGGACGCAGAATTTAAGTAAAAATAGATACCAGTAAAGCTATGGTCTTTCAGAAAGATCTATCTATCTATCTATTGCCAGATCCTCAATCCCGTTTGGGGTGAAGTCACAAAAAGCACAGTGAGGCCAGGTTTGTGAGGAAATGGAGGATGTGAGTGCATTCAGTTAGTTACCTGGTAGGTAGCGCGATGAGTAGGGTTAAGAGGATGAACTGCTTGGAAGGGTACAGTAGGGTAGAAAGTTTGCCAGTCCAATGAAAACAGTGAGAAGAAATAGGGAAGTGAGCATGGATGTAAAAGAGCTGCTGCAAGACAGTATATTATCCCCACTCTAATATACGGCAGTGAAGCTTGGACCCTGCTAGAAGGACATAAGTGAAGAGTAAAAGCAGTAGTAATGAAGAATTTGGGAGGAGCACGTAGAAATACATGCGACTGAAGATGTTAAGAGATATAATCTGAGCCTGGTCATGTGAAAAGGATGAAGAATGAGAGACAGACTATAAGAGTGTATGTACGTGAGGTGGAAGAGGACAGTGGGAGGGGGAGACGAAGGATGAGATGGAGGGACGGTGTGGAGTGAGATATGATACAGGAGGTTGTGAGTTAGGAGTGCAGTCCAATGGCAGAGGACAGTGCAACGTGGAGGCGATTTGTTTGTGGTCACCCCTTACGGGATTAAATCAACTGGCAGTAAATACGTAGATGAGTATACAGATGCGTATATAGAAAAAAAAAAATAAAAATAAAAATGGCATGTTGTTTCATAAACTCTTCCAGATATTAATCTGTAATCTTGTATAGTTTTCTTACGCATGATTTTGCCCGTTGATTATAAAATTTCAGACTGCTTTTGACAGCGTGTGCAGTCTGTTCTGGCTGAATCAGCAGCAGTTTTTTTCCACTGATCCCTCTCATGTTTACAGCGTGTGCAAACTTCTTCGAAACTTCGAGGAACAATGACCATCACTTATGACAAGATCTACATTCTTACTAACAGAATCAACTCAATGAGTTTCCTGCAAGTAACACAGGCCACAATGTGGAGAGGAGCATCGCCATTCAGAGGACACAGTGTCAAAATCATCAACAGGGTCGGGTAATCTGGAGGCTAATGTGGCTGTAGCCTTAAGGCCACCACATAAACTGAGCTTCGTCAAAAGCCCAAGTAAATGCCTGTCCTAAAAGCCTCCATATTTATCCCTGAAATACCATATTACTTTGTCAGCGGAGAAGAACCATGACCACAAAGGCAAGTAGTTTCCGCATACCTCAAGATCTCTTGCCTTTTGTCTCTCATTTTCCGTGCTTAGGCTATTTCACAACCGCCACAAAATGCTGTGCCCAGGGATCCCCACAATTATTAATAATCCGGAGGACAACACCATTCACAATAGGAATGTTGTGGCCAGGATAATAGTTCTATTGACTCTCCCTTTTCCGCAGCTACCAATCCTTCCCCTACCGAGCAGTACGAGCTCCAGTTAGTGAGAAATTGTGCATGGATGACAAGGATTAGACGTATCATACTAGTAACTTTCGCTCAATGAATTCCCGATTCTTTTATATGCAGAGGAAGCGACCAACGAGGTTCGAATGGTGGAAGACTCCGTTATCTTTGATCACCTTTTGAGGTTTTGTGACAGGGCACCACGTAAATGAAAACGTTTTTACATTTCCTGTGTTTGACTAGATGATGAAACGTGGATTGTAGATGCTGTTGTCGATGGTGCAACCATTGATAGCTTCGTTGTTATCAATGCAGGAACCAACAAGTACTAACATGATCAGAAGGACTGCTTAAGAAATGAAGATTATCTGGCACTAAGAAAAAACTGACAATGTCTTCATTCTCCCTAGGATCGCTGCAGAGGACATCTGCGGTAAGACTTTTGGTATAAATAACAGGAATGTACTTTGTTATAGAAAAGCATGGAGTTTACTGATATAAACGAAAGCATTGCTACGAGCACTGAGATTATTATTATTATTATTTTTTTTTTTCAAATGATACTAAGCGGCAAAACTCCGTTGATTTCGCCGTCTCAATAACGCTCGGTCGTCTGCTCAATAGCACCCAATGTTTTTTCAGGAAAAAAAAATACACCACGAGGGTCAAACACACTGACTAAGGACTAGATCATTCATTGAAAACATTATTTATTACATGTAAAGAAGAAGGAACCAAACGCCAGAAGCCCGGAAGATTATTCCCTCAAAAGAAAAAAAAAAAAAAAAAAAGAGAGAGAAGCCAAATTTAAGATTCGTTCATTTTGAGGTACACAAGCCTATCAATTTAAAGGTAAAGTCAGTCCCTCGAATCAGAAAAATAAATACATGCATACTTCTTATAATTGAAAGCAGTCTGCAAAATAAATTTCCTGATTAGAGAGTATTACCCTAACTGAAGACTGTGATGTAATGAGCTTGACAGAATCACAACTAAATACAAAGCAAAAATATTTTCTGTTCATGGTTCCATTTACCAGCTTTTCATATCACCAGTACTGAAAGGAATGATAAAATGGTGGGGGTGGGATGTTGTTATACATGGGAACAAAATTTTAGTCAGCCACACTTTCATATCCATCTGTTCAAAATATTGGCAGACCCATATTCACTTTCAGCTTAGAATAATGATTCCCATACTGAAATGACCCTTCGGGTAATTTGTTATCCACCCAAACAATCTAAAGCCACTGTCAGGGCAACCCACAATCAAACTGCTGAAAACATTTAGGCCAAAATATAAGTTCTGGCGATTCTAGTTTACTAGATTGCAATTGGGTTAAATCCCCATTCTCACACACTGGAATAAAGTTGGACACCAACTTGCAGGATACCTCATCGCACCAGCTTGGAGACCATCCAGCATGAGATGAACACAGCTCAGATCTTGTTTTGGTAAAATCAGAAAATATTGTGAGTCCTGTTATAGCAGGTGGTCATCATATAGTCACATTCGAATTTAATTTGAATGAAGACAGTACTACCAGAATAGACAGTAATAAGAAAGTGTCCAGTTCGAGATACTTTAATGATAATAATAATAATAATAATAATAATAATAATAATAATTTATTCATCAATAATAATAATAATAATAATAATAATAATAATAACTAGTTACCAATTTACTTATGATGTAGCCACAATAAGGAAGCTTCGCCATAACTATATTTATGGTATCGATTGTCTTTGTAGTTATGCAAATGCTGCTTTTGTGTTCACTGCCTAAAAACTTCGTATGAAAACAATAATGATATTTGTAAAATTTTTTGTTGTTAGATATAGTTCAGTGGTGAAAATAACAAAACATATGAAAGTTATTTTTATGCTCAAGTGATGATCAGATATTTCAACTCATATATTATTATGCAAGCCAGCGAAGTAGCGGTTGGGAAGAAAGTGCTTTGAATTTTGTGGTCATTGCATTTTAACCATCTCTGATGTATATTATTGTATGGAAGTGAAGTATAATGGTCAGTTGCTGTTGAATTTCCTTCATAGTTTTTAATACCAACTAATTTTTAAAAAGATTTTTTTTTTTTTTTTTTGTAGCTGATGGCGTAAATGCATTCGTTTACAGTTGTATCGTGGGCCATTTTCTTTTCACATAATATTTCTGATAAATATTGTACATAATTTAAATCTATGCAGATTTTAAAATTTAGTACAAAAAATATCAAAGAAACAAATTTACTGTTGTTTGTATGATAATACACCAAGTAGGAATAACATAGACGGTTTATGAGGTCCACTAATTATAACGTATGAAATTTTGGCATCATAAGCTGTGACCTTTAAAATTAGTATAAGGTTATTCATATTTGGAACATGTGCTTAGATTAACCCAAGGAAGCTTCTTGTCTAATATCAACAAGATCTGAAGACAAACTTGTGGAAGATGTAAATGAAGCATGGGTACATTTTACATTTGTCTGAATATCTGGATAACTGTACACTTAGCTGTAACCATATTCGTTTCAGATAATAAGAGGTACCACAGTTGTATTTCTGTCAAGTTAGAGTTTTACGGCTTTGTGGTTTTCTCTAAAACTTGTTACAAGAAAAACACTGAGCATATTTGAATTCGGTGTTTTCAACTAGACTAAATGGCAAAATATTCAACAAAATTTCTCAGCAATCTTTTATATCATAGGATGCCCCTATGATTACCACACACTTCTTTTTCCCCTTTTCCTTTGTACAAGGAAATAATTATATCTGATTTCCAATTCTCCAGAACTCTTCCTTCCTCCCAGGCCAATCTGCACATCTTCCACATCCATTCTACTACTATCTCTCCCCCATGCTTCAGCATTTCACCACACACTCCATCAATTCCTGGGGCTCTCCCCAATTTAACTTTCTTCATTGCTTCCACAACGTCTATCCTACTGATTTCTTTCTGTCTTCTCACCTCCCTCCTTCTCCCAGCCATTCCCCAGCCACTTATACTCGCATTACTTCCATCCTGTATATTCAACAATTTCTTATAGTGTTCTCTCCATCTGCTCACTTTTTCTCCCTTCTCCACTAGTAATCTACCATTTTTATCTTTCACTACCCTGCTAACCTCACTTCCACCCTGTCTTACTCTCTTCACCTCTTTCCAGAACATTTTCTTACAGTCCCTCCACTTTACACTCAAATTCCTTCCAAATTCCTCATCCACTCATTTTTTTACTCTCTCTTACTAATCTTTTCATGCATTTATTATACTGCATGATATTTTATCTATTTATTGTGAGACGCCTCAATCCTGTCAGGGGTGGCCACAAACAAATGGCCTCCATGAAGCCCTGTCTAATGGTATTCCACTACCCTGATGCCAGCTAACACCCTCCTCTCTCATGTACCTCTCTACTCCATCCCTTCATCTCATCCACAGCCTTCCCCTCTCTCCCCACCTCCACCTCACTCGCATACACTCTCATCATTCTACTGCTCTCCATACTTTCCACATGGCCAAACCACATCAGTGTACTTTTCCCGATGCTTTCTATCACATCCACCTCCACACCTAACTAAGACTAACGTCTTTTGTTCCTTTCATTTCCTCATATCTCAGTGGCAGGAAAATAAAAGTAGACGATGTATATTCCAATTTACACGCAATTAACGCCGGCGTGCCGCAGGGATCAGCTCTGGTGCCAATCCTATTCCTGGTTCATATTAATGATCTCTTATCTATCACGCACAATCCCATCCACTTATATGCAGATAACTCAACACTACATAGTTCATTCATACTCAGATACCCACTTACAAAGTCTAATACCTCTAACTCTCAACTCAGTACAGCCATCTCCATAAATCAAGACTTATGTATGATCAGTGAATGGGGACAAAACAACCTTGTCTCATTTAATGCTAGTAATACTAAATATATACAATTTACTAATAGACAGATATTGCCAGATTCGTATATTACCTTCAGTGCTACTAATGTTCCCATCTCCAAAAGTATTGAAATTCTCGGCGTCTTACTTAATGATGCCCTCAGCTGGACCTCTCATGTTAGATCACTTGCTATAACCGCCTCAAAGAAACTTTGATTATTGTACAGAGTCCATAACTTCTTCACTGATGAGCAGTTAGCTATATTTTATAAGAGTCATACGCGCTTTCAGCTTGAATATTGCTCACCCTTGTGGAATGGATGTGGAGAGGTTGCATTAAAACAACTAGACAAAATTCAGAACAAAGCTATTAGAATGATCAACAACCCTGCCATTACAAATAAACAACCTCCCCTACAAGTAAGAAGGAATGTTGCCTCCCTTGCATTATTTTACAGATATTTTTATGGCAAATGCCCAGACGAAGTTGCGTCCATTGTGCCACCTCTCCATGCCTTCCCTCTGCTACATTGGCATCTGGTAGTGCTCATGCCTGGAATGTCACTCAGCCATATTGCAGAACTTCTGCCTATCAGAATTCTTTCATTCCCCGAATTGCATCTCTTTGGAACTTGCTTCCCCAGAGTTGTTTCCCTCCAAACTTCAACTTACAGCTGTTCAAATCTAACTGTTACGTATATTCTGTGAACAGTGGACACCAGTAATCTGGTGTATGGATTATTTTTTATTCATTTGTTTTTCCTTCCTCTGTTCTGTTATTTAAAAAAAAAATGCTGATTCACTTCCCCATTTGTCAGCTGTCTCTCCATGTGACTCCACATGATCCTCTCAAATAGCTAAATTCCACTGCTCTCACACTTGACTTTTTTCCTTTCAACACGGTCCAAGCTTCACTTCCATACGTTAGAATTGGTTTCACACTGCTGTCATGCAGCGACTTTTTAAATTCCATTCTCACTTTACTGTTCATTATCACTGATTTCAAAGACCTCGCAACCTTTCTTCCTTGTTGTACCTTATCAAGCTCTTCACCCTCTAAACCCTCATCCTTATTCATTTCACTCCTGAAGTACTTAAATCCACTCACATTTTCCATTTTCTCCTCATCCAGCCTCACTGCACGTCCAGTGGCTTTATTTCCCTCGAAGACCATACTTTATTCTTCTATGGGTGCAGCTTTAGATTCCGTTTCTTACAAAATTTCCCAGACTAGTTCACTAAGCCTTGCAGTTTCGCTTCGTCTTCACTTAACAATACAGTATCATCTGCAAACAACAGTTCACGGCGTTTCCAAACACTTCCCTCTCTCATTAGGGTCTCTCCAGCATCCATTGCCCTACCCTGTTCCTCTTTTATAACCCCATCCATATACAGATTGAACAGCCATGGGGACATGACACATCCGTTTTTCAAATAGAAAAATTCACTCAGTTCACTATCCACATGCATTGCAACCTTAGCCCCCTCTTCACGGCAATCAGCGACATCCCCTTTACTCCATCTATTCTTAATACATTCCATATTCCTTGTGTATCCACCCTACAATGTGCTTTCGGCAAATCCATGAAGACCGCATACAACTTTGTTAACGTCTGTAGAAACTTTTCCACCACAGACCTTAGAATGAATATCTGATCTACACAACCTCTTCCCATATTAAGACCTCCCTGTTCGTCTCCAACTAATTCCTCTGTTTTTTTCCTAACTCTGTAAATAATTATTCTACCATATACTTCTTCAAATACACTCAGAAGGCAAATGCCCCAATGATTACCGACACTTCTTTTTCCCCTTTTCATTTGAACAGGGGAATGATCATGCCTGACTTCCCATCCTCCGGGACTCTACCTTCCTCCCAGGTCAATCTGCATATCCTCCATATCCATTCTACTGTACTACTATCTCTTCCCAATGCTTCAGCATTTCACCACACACTTCATTAATTCCTGGGACTTTCCCCATTCTGACTCTCCAATATTTCCGCTACTTCAATCCTGCTAATTTCTTCCTCTCTTCTCACACCCCTCCTTCTCCCAGCCATTCCCCAGACACTTATACTCACATTACTTTCATTCTGTGTGTTCAACAATTCCTTAGACTGTTCTTTCCATCTGCTCCCGTTATCTCCCTTCTCCACAATCAATCAACCAATTTTATCTTTCATTCCCCGACTTATTTTTTATTTTATCATCCTGCCTAACTCTCTTTACCACTTCCCATAACATCTTCTCACACTCCCTCCACTTTACACTCGAATTTCTTCCAAATTCAACACCCACTCTCTTCTTACTCTCTCTTATGAATCTTTTCCCCTCTCTCTCCCCTCTACATACAACTGTCTTTTCCTTCTCTCAACTTTCTCCACGCCTCTGTTTCTCAACCACTCATTATATACTTTCTTCTTTTGTGCACAGCTTGTTTCACCTCTTCATTCCACCATGCTGTTCCTTGCATCCCCTTTTGTCTCGTTCTGTATTCACCCCATACACCACTTCACATGCTGCACAGATTTCTTCTGTGAATATCTTGCACATACGAGTACATTCCATGTCGCCCTTCTGCTCCAGATCACATTTTCCCAATCGCTCTTCCACTTCTCTCTTATATTCTGCCTTTTTTCCATCCTCTTGCAGCTTTTTTACCCTCCTTGTATGGATTACTTCCTCATGTTCTTCCTTTCTGCTTCTCCTCCATTTCAGCTGAACCTTGACTTTCGCCACCACCATGTTGTGGTCAGTAAGTCCACGCTGCCAACCTCTGTATGCCCTTGCTCCATTACACACCTCATTCTCTCATTCACACACACATAATCAACCATTGCCTTCCGTTCATTCAGTTCACCACCCACCCTTCTGAGCACTGGCCATGTATACTTGTGGATCATTTTGTGTCTAAAGAGGGTATCAGGTATCACCAATCCCCTCCCTGTACAGCTGTCCACTAGAGCACTGCCATTCTCATCCACTTCTGTGGACACACCCCTCTCACCAACTACTCCATCCACCTTCACATCCCCTACTTCTCCATTCATATCTCCACTCAAAAACACTCTCTAACTCTTTTCAAACTTTTCCATGCACGCTTCCACATTTGTCCAGAAATCATCTTTCACTCCACTGGCACGATCTTGCATTGGCTCTTACACGCACACAGTCACCCACATTTGTAGTCCAACTGTCAACCTTACCTACACAATCTTTGGAAAATAATCACGTAAATTCTTGACAAAGCAAGTACTATTTTCCACTGTGCAACAGACTTTCTGGTACAGTAGTAATAGTACTAGAAAAAAAACTCATTTTTGCGAAGGGTACCCATTAATCGCATGCAAGCAATTGCCCCTACATGGCCGTACAGTTCAGTGACCCGATGCTCCCTTGCACCGGAAGTGGAGAAGAGTCTGGATAGATGCCACATTTTCATTTCCACCCAGTTAACAGGGACTTCATAATAGACTCAGCATTTGGTTATATGGTTAAAACCCACCGTTGTCAATTGATTCCTGGGTTGGGAAGCCACTAGGCTTGTCACTCAGTGGAAACAGCACAACATTAATTGAGTGGACGATGGTCGTTACCAGCTAACACGAAGAGAGACTTGTGAATATAGTAAATCGAAATTGTGGGGCACAGACATTAAAAATGTTCAATTACAAGAATTATAATACTCCTACATATAATGGATGCAACAAAAATTTTTATGATGATCTTGCAATTTACAGTTCATGATATTGTCTAGTCCACAAAATTAAGCATCTTGAGAAAAAGGAAACATTTGTGCACGGAAATTAACCCAAGGTGTCCCGTTGATGTATGGATACATCACCACGTTTTGTAACGGTGACACCCGACGACGTATCCATACATTTTGCAATTGCGAGGTCTGTCATTTGCACGTTTTTCAAGTTTCACGGGTGATTTTTGGTAGGCATATGTGGGAGACCAGCCTCTATCGACCGTTAGGCGGGGATGCTGCCTGGCCCCGCATGACCCCTCTTCCCCCCCCCCTGCATGCCATTTTCTCAGTAACTGATCTGTTAGCAGTGACCTGGCCAGTAAAGATATGTCGCATCACGGTCTCTCCAAAGATGAAATTCAAAGTGAAAGTGATTCCCGAGGTGGAGGACAAAGGAAGAAACAAGCAGAACTGATGAGGCAGTAATGCCATTAAAGAATGTGCCATATGTTGATGTGTTTGGTGAGTGAAACAATGTTTATATTGCCTATACTACTGTGTGAAAACCAGTATATTGTCTACCTATCTATCTATTGCCAAACGCCATAATCCCGTAAGGGGTGGCCATTTGACTTTGAATTAGTTGTTTTACGGGGAGGGGCACTAACCCTCCACCAACCCACTTGTTGACACGTAGGGAGCACGTATGGTTTGGTTATATGGTTACCACCCAGCGTTGTAAATGGTTTCTTGGCTTACAGGAAACCATTAGGCTTGTCACTCAATGTAAAGCCACCTGTAAAGGAAAGAAACGCAATAAGAAGTGACAGGAAAGATGGGAGAAATAGGAAGAGAGGAGGGCAGGCACAGAAAAAGAATGATAAAGGCTAAGGAAGGAGTAGGCAGCACTACATCAAGTGAGTGGATGATGGTCGCCACCACCTATTCTTGTACTACATATAAATTTGTACCAAATAAATAAATACCGTTCATGAGTAGTGTGGAAAAGTTACCCCTCCCATAGAACTCATTTTCTCTGGAGCCTGCCTCGAAACACAGTAAGGTAACGGGTAATGTTACCTGTATCCGGTATTTTAAACTTCAGGTGAATGATTTCTCTATTAATTTTCTATGTTTCTCAACAAAGGCGGAGGTTTGAGCCAAAAAAAAAAATTCCAAAATATTTCAGGATTGCAGGGGTCAGTGGTGGAAAATCAGTCAGGATGGGATGAGTTAATAGTAGGAACTTCCTTCGTAGAGATATGGTGGTCGACTGGTATTTTATGTATAAATGCAGGTGTAGAATTGTTCTGGAACCTGCAGCAAGGCTTTAGTTTCAGTTTCACACTCATCAGCACACTCCCACCTAATGTGGTCGTTCACCTTCGAAGGGCTCACACTATGGGGAGCATTGAAGCCGCCGCATCCAGTTATTGCCTGTGCAAGAATTTTGTGGTTTTCCCCATCGGCCAATGTCTTTGACACTCTTCTCCAAAGGCCTGTTTTTAAAATCTACCAGAAGCAGAAGAAAAATGCTGGCCACTCATTGACCTGCTACCTATTGTCCCAGGTAATAAATAAACTGTGACAACTTGGCGGTAAATTTGTATCATGAAGACGAGCAGTAATTGTGGTCCATACTCCTATGTAACTCTTTTAGGGATTCCTAACTCAGAATGCCTAAACTATAGCACCAGTCGAGCAGGGCAGTATTCCCAAGGCGGATAGAAAGCTGATGACAGGGAGAGCTGGAGCTCCCATTTCTTCAGGCCTCGGGACTACTTCCTGACCATCCCCCTTTGCTGAACTTTTTCAGTGCTTCAGTAACACAGAGCGTAGGCCAGCATGCTCTCCAATAAAGTTTCTCTATCAACACCAAACTACATGCACAGTACACACTACACTTCCTTTTCAAAAAAAAAAAAAAAAAAATGGCGCACTACAACAATGCCTTGGAGTTCCCAGGGGGGGACCATAAATGCCCCCACCATCCGCCCCTCTCCCGGTGACGATTCTTTTTGCTGCCTGGATCCACTGTCTGACTCACTTTTTCGATTCTGCAACATTCGTGGCCTTTCCTTGAACTTTCTGTCTGTCGAACACCACCTCTCCTCTAAACCTCACCTTCTCTTCCTTACTGAAACTCAGCTGTCTGAGGCAACTGACAGCAAACACTTTCTGTATCCTCCTACTTTCTCTATACTCATTTCAAAGCCAAAGGTGAATATCGCATATATTTACACAAAGACCTATCTTGCTCTTGTTTTCCTGAACTTGCTTCTTCTCAATTCTCTACTCTCTGGTTTTGGCTCTCCTGTCATTCTTTGACTAAATAATCTGTGCTGTTTACTTCTCTCCTAATTCTACTGACTATAAAAAATTCCTCGACTATCTTACTTCTACGATGGAACACATTCTATCCATTTCTCCTTTCTCTGAAATCTCCATTCTAGGAGATTTCAATCTTCATCACCACCTTTGGCTCTCCTCTTGTTTCACTGATCCACCTGGTGAACAAGCCTTCATCTTTTCTATCCTTAATGACTTAGAGCTGCTTGTACAGTACTATGCCCGTATCCCTGACTGCCTTGGAGAGAGCTCCAACATAGCTGATCTCTTCCTTACAACTAATCCTTCTGCTTACAATGTTAATCTTTTCTCTCCGTTAGGCTCCTCCGATCATAACCTTGTTATTTTAACCTGTCCTATCACTCCGGTATGGCCTGAGGACCCTCCAAAGAAACATCATCTGTGGCACTTTGGAGCTGTGGATTGGGAGGCCCTCATGCAGTACTTCTTTGATTTTCCCTGGAATGAATATTGCTTCCATGACCGGGAGGCATCTGATTGTGCCTTGCGCATTACAGAGGTTATTCTCTCAGGCATGCAAGCATACGTTCCTTTGTCATATCCTTTGACTAATGCAAGAAAGCCTTGGTTTAAGCACGCTTGTTCTAATGCTTTCCGCAACAAGGAGAGGGCCTATAAAAGGTACCGGAGCCAACCCACCCCTGAGTCACATATTTTTCATGTTTCTGCCTGGAATCATGCTAAGTCTGTTCTTCCCTTTGCTAAAAATAATTTCATCCGTACTATGCTCTCAACTCTCCAACTCGAGTTCTTCCTGCTCCTGGCACCTTGCCAAAAACTTCTAACAACTTTCCCCTCATCATCCTTCCCTCCTCTTTATTACTCTGATGGCTCTGTAGCTATTTCTTCTTCTGATAAAGCAGATCTGTTTGCTCAGACTTTCTCCTACAATTCCACATTAGGTGATTCCGGTGCTATTCCTCCCTCACTTCCCCTCTCTGACTTCCTCATGGCTGACATTAAAATTTCTTCGGCTGATGTATTTTCTGCCATCACTGGCCTCAATACTAACAAGGCATATGGACCTGAACAAGTCCTGTTGTCCTCAAGAACTGTACTTCTGTGCTTACACCCTGCCTTTGTCTTTCAACTTGTACCTTTCCTTCTTGCTGGAATTTTGCTGTCATTCAGCAAGTCCCAAAGAAGGGTGACCATTCCCAACTCTCTAACTATCGTCCAATTGCTTTAACATCCTGTGTCTCAATAGTTCTCGAGTCTATTCTTAAAAGAAAAATTTTAAAGCATCTTTCCTATTACAACCTTCTTTCTGATCGTCAGTATGGGTTCGGTCAGGAACGCTCTACTGGCAATCTTCTCACCTACCCTTCAGACTCCTGGTCATCCTCCTTTCGGGACTTTGGCGAAAGCTTTACCATTGCACTTGACATCTCAAAGACTTTCGATCGAGTCTGGCATAAATCTTTAATTTCCAAACTACCCTCTTACGGTTTCTATACTTCTATCTGTGCCTTCATCAGTAGCTTCCTTTCTGGTCGTTCTATAGCTGCTGTTGTAGACGGCCATCGTTCTTCTCCTAGATCTATCAACAATGGTGTTCCGCAGGGCTCTGTCCTATCACCAACTCTCTTCCCTTTATTCATCAACGATCTTCTAAGCTGTACATCTAATCCTATCCACTCGTATGCTGATGATTCCACCCTTCACATTTCCAATTGGTATCAGCAACGTCCATTTCAGCACTTACTTCAACTAACAAGGCATGAGGCTATGGCACACCTAACGTCTGACTTGGCTCGTATCTCTGACTGAGGGTAAAAATAATCTTGTTGTTTTTAATGCATCAAAGACTGAGTTTTTACCCCTATCAACCCGCGAAAATCTTCCACAGCAGTACCCACTAATGTTTAATAATATCCAGCTCCATCCTACCTCATCCTTGCACATGCTTGGGGTTTCATCCACACGGGACTTAGCCTATCTTGGAAAGATCATATTGCATCTCTTGTAAAATCTGCATCCAAGAGATTAGGTGTGCTAAGCCGACTCCATGCCTTCTTTACTCCTGCACAGTTGTTGAGTTTATACACGGGTTTTATTCTCCCCTGTTTAGAGTACAACTCTCATGTGTGGGGAGGCTCTCCAGATACATCTCTTCTCAACAGGGTGGATTGAAAGCTATTCGTCTCAACAACTCTCCTCCTCTTTCTGGCTGCCTGCAACCTTTGTATCTTCGCTGCACTGTTGTCTCTTTATCTTTTTTCTGTCACTACTTCAATGGTCACTGCTTCTCAGCACTATCTGCTTGCATCACTCCAGCTCTACAACGGGTGGGTAGCAGCACCTGTCTAGCAACAAACTCTCACCCCTTTGCTGTCCAACTTTCTAATGCAAGAGTTAACTGTTATTTCCAGTCCTTCATTTGTGCAACAGGTCAACTCTGGAACTGTCTCCCTATGTCTGCATTTCCTGCTTCCTATGATCCGCAGTCTTTCAAACGCAGTGTGGAGTAGACTGTAGCACCAGTCGAGCAGGGCAGTACTCCCAAGGTGGATGGAAAGCTGATGACAGGGAGAGCTGGAGCTCCTGTTTCATCAGCCCTCAGGACTAGGTCCTGACCATCCCCCTTTACTGAACTTTTTCAGTGTCTCAGTAATACAGAGAGTAGACCAGCATGCTCTCCAATACAATTTTCTCCAACTATCAACACCAAACTACATGCACAGTACACACCACACTTCCTTTTCAAAATTTTCAAAAAAAATGGCGTCGAATAACATAGCCTCGGAGTCCCCAGGAGGGGGAAGCATCGATGTCCCCACCTTCAGCCCCTATCCCGGTGATGACTCAAGGTGCCTGGAACCACTGTCTGACTCTCTTCTTCATTTCTGCAACATTCGTGGCCTTTCCTCTAACTTTCGCTCTGTTGAGCACCACCTCTCCTTCTCTAAACCTCACCTTCTTTTCCTAACTGAGACTCAGCTGTCTGAGGAAACTGACAGCAAACCCTTTTCTGTATCCTCCTACTTTCTCTATACTCATTTCATAGCCAAATGTGGCTGTTGTGTATATATACGCAACAACTTATCTTACTCTCGTGTTCCTGAACTCGATTCTTCTGAATCCTCTACACTCTGGCTTCGGCTTTCCTGTCATTCTCTGACTAAATATATCTGTGCTGTTTACTTATCTCCTAATTCTACTGACTATCAAAAATTCTTTGACTATCTTACTTCTACGATGGAACACATTCTATCCATTTCTCCTTTCTCTGAAATCTCCATTCTTGGAGATTTCAATGTTCACCACCACCTTTGGCTCTCCTTTCCTTTCACTGATCCACCTGGTGAACAAGCCTACACCTTTTCTATCCTTAATGACCTAGAGCAGCTTGTACAGCACCCTACCCGTATCCCTGACCACCTTGGAGAGAGCTCCAACATATTTGATCTCTTCCTTACAACTAATCCTTCTGCTTACACTGTTAATCTTTTCTCTCTGTTGGGCTCCTCCGATCACAACTTTATCACCTTAACCTGTCCTATCGCTCCGGTAAGGCCTGAGGACCCTCCAAAAAAACGTCATCTCTGGCACTTTGGGGCTGTGGATTGGGAGGCCCTCAGGCAGTACTTCTTTGATTTTCCCTGGAATGATTATTGCTTCCACGGCCGGGAGACATCTGGGTGTGCCTTGCGCATTACGGAGGTTATTCTCTCAGGCATGGAAGCAGACATTCCTTTCTCATATCCTTTGACTAATGCACGAAAGCCTTGGTTTAATCACGCTTGTTCTAATGCTGTCCGCAACAAGGAGAGGGCCTATAAAAGGTATCAGAGCCAACCCACCTGTGAATCACATCTTTTATACATTTCTGCCTGGAATCGTGCAAAGTCTGTTCTTCGCTGTACTAAAAATAATTTCATCCGTACAAAATGCTCTCAACTCTCTAACTCGAACTCTTCCTGCTCCTTCTGGCACCTTGCCCAAAACCTTTATAACAACTTTACCTCATCATCTTTCCCTCCTCTTTTCTACTCTGATGGCTCTGTATCTATTTCTTCTACTGATAAAGCAGATCTCTTCGCTCAGACTTTCTCCTTCAATTCCACCTTAGACGATTCCGGTGCTGTTCCTCCATCACTTCCCCCCTCTGACTTCCTCATGGCTAACATTAAAATTTCTTCACCTGATGTATTTTCTGCCATTGCTGGCCTCATTAATAAGGCATATGGGCCTGATGGAGTCCCTCCTGTTGTTCTCAAGAACTGTGCTTCTGTGCTTACATTCTGCCTAGGCAAACTCTTTCTCCTTTGTCTGTCAACTTGTACCTTTCCTCCTTGCTGGAAGTTTCCTCTCATTCAGCCAGTCCCAAAGAAGGGTGACCATTCCCAACCCTCTAACTATTGTCCAATTGCTTTAACATCCTGTATCTCAAAAGTTTTTGGGTCTATTCTTAATAGAAAAATTTTAAAGCATCTTTCCTATCAAAATCGTCTTTCCGATCGTCAGTATGGGTTCCATCAGGGACGCTCCACAGGTGATCTTCTCACCTACCTTTCAGACTCCTGGTCATCCTCCTTTCGGGACTTTGGTGAAAGCTTTGCCATTGCACTTGACATCTCAAAGGCTTTCGATCGAGTCTGGTATAAATCTTTAATTTCCAAACTGCCCTCCTACGGTTTCTATCCTTCTATCTGTGCCTTCATCTCTAGCTTCCTTTCTGATCGTTCTATAGCTGCTGTTGTAGACAGCTATCGTTCTTCTCCTAGATCTATTAACAGTGGTGTTTCTCAGGGCTCTGTCCTATCACCACCTCTCTTCCTTTTATTCAACAATGACCATCTAAGCTGTACATCTAACCCTATCCACTCATACGCTGATGACTCCACCCTTCACCTATCCATTCGATTCCCACAACGTCCATCTCAGCAGTTACTTCAACAAGCAAGGCATGAGGTTATGGCACACTTAATGTCTGACTTGGCTCGTATCTCTGACTGGGGTAAAAATAATCTGGTTGTTTTTAATGCATCAAAGACTCAGTTTTTGCACCTATCAACCCGACAAAATCTTCCACAGGTATACCCACTTATGTTTAATAATACTCAACTTAATCCTGCATCATCATTGAACATGCTTGGGGTTTCATATGCTCGGGACTTGTCTTGGAAAGATCATATTACAACTCTTGTAAAATCTGCTTCCAAGCGATTGGGTGTGCTAAGCCGACTCTGTTCCGTCTTTGCCCTTGCACAATTTTTGACTCTATATAGAGGTGTTATCTGCCCCTGTGTGGAGTACAACTCTCATGTGTGGGGAGGCTGCTCACATACAGCTCTTCTCAATAGGATGGAGTCAAAGGCTTTTCGTCTCATTAACCCTCCCCCTCTTACTGACTCCCTTCAACCTCTGTCTCTTCGCTGCAATGTTGCATCTTTATCTCTTTTCTATCGCTACTTCAATGGTCACTGTTCCTCTGAACTGTCTGCATGCATTCCTCCACTTCTACGACGGGTGCATAGCACCCGTCTAGCAGCAAACTCTCACCCCTTTTCTGTCCAGCTCTCTAATGTAAGAGTTAACCGTTACTCCCAGTCCTTCATTTATGCAACAGGTCAACTCTGGAACTGTCTCCCTCTGTCTGTATATCCTGCTTCCTATGATCTCCAGTCTTTCAAACGCAGTGTGTCCAGGCATCTCGAAATGAATGGATCTTGAATTTGGCTCTCTCTTGTATTTTGTTTTTCTCTTGGAAGGAATGGTTTTGCAAGCGCATTGCCTTTGGTTTCTTCTTCCTCACATTAAAAAAAAAAAAAAAAAAGGTATCTCAAAATGAATGGATCTTGAATTTGGCTCTGTTTTTTTTTTTTTCTTGGAAGGAACATTCATGCGGGCTCAGCCTTTGGTTCCTTCTTCCCCACATTAAAAAAAGGGTAAAAATGGATAGGACGATTGGTGGATATCTCTCTCCCTCTCTCTCTATGTAGACACACACACACACACATATATATATATAAATATATATATATATATATATATCTATATATATATATATATATATATATATATATATATTGTTACATAGCCTGTGATTTCATCATCCTTTGTGTAATTTTAACGCACAGTATGCTGCATGTTTGATCACGAGCGTGTTCTGCCTCAGTCCCCCCCTTCTACCTGCTATAGTAGAGTAAGTCGTCCTTTCTGTTGTTCAGAGCGGGATTGTCAACTCTTTGTCCCCATGGCTTCATTTGCGCATCCTTCTTACAAGTTGTATCAAGCACTGCTGGCCCCTATATAATGAGCTCAGTCTCTGCATCATGGCCACTTAGATCTGCTCCTCATTTTGTTCACATCTCTGTCCTCCCCTGTACAGTTCTTGCTGTGAGTGCTCCGGAAGTCTCCAACCATATAGCAGCTGTGTAATTTGAGTATAACTGTTATTGCATTTTTTCCTTGTACTGTATAGCATAAGGTGTTGATTTGTAGGCCTAGTGAGTTTTTTTTTTAATTTATGTAGGATTCATTTTGTCAGCCAATTTTAATGCTATTTTGTATCTGTAATAATTTATCTTGCATTAACTGAGCATTACCCAGTGTATTTTCATTTTATCGGGGCTGACTTAGGTAAATTTACTCTTGCTAATTTCGTGTTAATAGAGGCTATTGCAGTTAACCATATATTTAACCTGTTTTTTGCCATTACATTATCCTAATGAGTCCTGAATGTTTTGTTGTTAGTTTGAGCATTAAACTTTAACTTGTAATTTTACCTAACTCTTTTGTTTTGAACCTGGAACTTTACGGGACAGTAGTGATTTTTAGTATTCTCACTTAAAGTGTACATTATCTTCATCTGTTCCGTAACAATATATATACAGTATATATATATATATATATATATATATATATATATCTATATATATATATATATCTATATATATACACACACACACACACCACATACTCGCAGCAGCAACAGTTCCTAAGTCGGAGACATGTAAGATATCCCAGAGTTTTCTGACATTCCGTTGAACTCTACGCTCTTTAGCATAGAAGCTTACAATAATACATAATTTATCAGTCACACAAATAAAACATTATAGAGAAGAGTATACAGTTTAATGCATAACCTTACAAAATACCTCCTCTCACAAATAGCAGGCTAACTGGCAACTCTGACATGTAACGAAAACAATCGAGAATCGTCGGGACCACTTCAGCACTACTTAACTAGCAAATCCCGCTTCTCAGTAGTACCCCTTCCCTAGTCCTTTTGTCATCCTGATAAAACTACAGAATGTATACAAACATAATACCCCTTCCCTAGTCCTTTTGTTGTCCTGACAAAACTACACAATGTATACAAACATAATCCTTAATCCAAACTAAACATTTAATTATACACAAAATAGTCCTCCAACTTATCAGGTCTTCTCCTATGATACTTCCGACGATATTCTTACTCCTCCATACAGTATACTCCTCCTGGAATGACTTGGTTCTCTTCCTGATTCACTTCTTCCCTCGGGAAATTGTCACCATCCTCTTGTACATCAGCTCCTTGGTCCTCCTCAACATCCTTGGCTGGGGGTGAGCACGATTCCTTAGAGATGTCCCATTTGTGCTGTTCTGGCCCATGGTACTGCCACAAATGATTCAGGTGTACCACCTCTGGGTGAAATTCCTGCCTCCCCGAATCTGGTACGTTACATCTGACAGGCAGTCCATCATAGTGTAGGGCCCATCCACAATGGGCTCCGCAGCTTAGGTGGTTGTCCCTTCTTCCGCTGACGATCGTATAGCCAAACTTTGTCACCATCCTTGAAGCTCACCTCACTTGCCCACAACACATTTGTACTTCATCACTTTTGCTGAAAACACAAGGCCTCCTCGCACTTGATGATTTACCTCAGACATCCTTTCCTGAAGATGTTTGTGTAGCTGTAGTTGTCTTTAGGCAGCGCCTCACCAGGTGGTCTTCCCATTAACTGGTCAACTGGTAAGCGTAACTCATGGCCCAACATCAGTTTTGCAGGGGTGTAGTCAGTAGGCTCATGGGATGCAGACCAATATGACATCACTAATGCAGGTAATTTCTGGTCCCATTCCCTCTGTCCTTTTACACAGTGCTTGGCCCATTCTTGCCCCAGAGTCCAGTTGAATTTCTCCACCATCCCATCTGACTGTGGCCTTAGTGGGGTCGTCCTGGTCTTCTTGATCCCCAGTAACTTGCAGCACTCACGAAACACAGAAGACTCAAAGTTTCTACCCTGGTCTGAATGTAGCTCTTATAGCATCCCAAAATGACAAAATAAAACTAGCCAACCAACACCTGAGCAATGGTCGCTGCCTCTTGATTGGGAATGGCATAGGTTTCTGGCCACTTTGTGAAGTAGTCCATGGCGACACATATATACCAGTATCCTCTTTCAATGAGTGTCAGAGGTCCAGCAATGTCCATTGCAACTCTTTCCATCAATGCACCCATTTGGTACAGCTGAAGAGGGGTGTAACCACGTTTCTTGGGTCCCCTCTAGGCACAGTATACATCACAGGACCAACAGCACTCTTGAACATCCTGTCACATGCCAGTCCAGTAGAACTTCTGTTGCAACAGATTTAGAGTTCTCTTCACTCCCAGGTGCCCACTAGTGATCTGGTTATGGGACTAATCCAAGATCTTGAACCTCATTTTCTTCCAATCCACCAGTTGCCAAATACTTGCTGAGGCCATCAGGTGTCTCCCACTGATGGTTCAGTAGTCCGTTCTTCAAACAAAGAAGGTCCCATTGTCTCCAGTAGCTCTTAGTCACAGGGCTGAACCTGGAAACCTCTTCCCAAGGTGGTTGCACTGTACTCCGTTGCAGCCATTCTAGCACTGGTTGTAGATCTGCATCCCCCATCTGCATCCTCTTCAGGTTTTCTTCATCTGACACTGGCCCTGTCACTGTAGTACAGCATCATTTCTTGCTACAATCTTCTTTCACACTATACTGCTTGCAATCTGGGCCATAAGGATGATAACTCCAGCTGTCAGGATTGCCATGTACCCACCTCAGACGGTTCTGCACCTCACAGTTGTGCTGGTCCAGCTTCCCAAGCCAGCATGCTAGTTGCCCTTCCGGATTCTTTAATGTCTTCAGCCAGTCCAGTGCTGCATGATCTGTCCGGATGATAAGTAGGACCCATACAAGTTGAGTTGGAAGAAATTAAGGCTCTTCATCACTTCCAACAGCTCCTTACGGGTCACACAATAGTGGTGGGCTGAGCTTCTTGATGTAATATGCCACCACATACTCTTTTTCGTCCTCCCTTTGCGATAGAACTCCACCATTACCTTGGTCATCAGTGTCACAGACCAGAATGGATGGCTAACTCTGATCTGGGTACGGCAACACTGAAGAGCTTGCTAATGCATGCTTGAGTTTATTGAAAGCCTTCTGAGTCACTTTAGTCCACGTAAACTTCTTCCTCTTCTGCAACAACTTGTTCAGAGGTGCAGCTTTTGTTGCAAAGTCCTTGACAAAAAGCCGATAGTAAGTATACAAGTTTTCCATAGTTCCCTGACATAAGTAGAAGCTGGGCAGTATTTCACAGCTGCCATCGTCTCCAGATCAGTACAGATGCTGCCCTCATCTACTTTGTGTCCTAGGTACTTCACTTCCTTCTGGAACAGGAAGAATTTATTGGGGTTCAGCTTGAGGTGTGCTACACCTCTGACAGCCTCTTCAGTTCCTGGTCGAAAGTCCGTCCAAACACAGTTTTATCAGGATAGATGAGAGTTGTCTGCCAGTACTGGCTTTCCAGTGCTGGATCTGTTAGTCACCCAAACATATCCAGGGTGTTACATAGGCCAGATGGCATCACACTGAACTGCCATTAATGCTGTCCATATGAAATGACTGTTTTGTGCTTGTCTTTTTCTGCAACCTTGAGCTGGTGATATCCTGCTTTCATGTCTAGGGTGGAGAACCACTTGGCACCTGACAAAGCATCCAGTGTGTCATCAATTCTTGGCAAGGGTTAGGCATCCTTCACTGTCACTTCATTCAGTGCTTTATTATCCACACAGCACCTCACTGAGGAATCCTTCTTCCTTACAAGAACAACTGCAATTGCTGATGCCCAAGGACTTCTGGAATTTTCTATCACTTGACTTTGAAGATTCTCCATCACCTTGTCCACTTATTGCCGTTGAGCAGGCACCATCCTGCAAGCAGGCTGTTTAATTGTCCGTTGTTCCCTGGTGTCAATACAATGTTCCACCAGATCTGTGCATCCAAGGTCTAGGTCTCTCTGGTGGAAAAGACATCAGCAAACTTCACAAGCAATTGCCTTAACTGTCACACTTGTGAATTATCCAGGCACTGGTAACTCCTTGAAAACAGGCTTGGTTAGTGGTCTGGCAGATTCCCATCTTCTTTGACTACACCCCTTTTCAGGCCTTCCACTGATGCCACTCAGGGCCTACGACCTACCACAGTCCCACAATTTTTCCCTCATTGTTCTTCTGTTGCTCACGTGAGAAACTGGCCACCACAACTGGCACTTGACCTGCACTCTTGGGTAAATTTATCGTCCACCCAGTCAGCCACTCAACATCAACAATGAAACCTAATATCAAAAGTGCCGAAATATCTTGTATACAAAGCACTGTAATACTTAGTGACTTTAATTTACCAGTTTCAAAATGGGGAGAAGCCCTACCATCACACACACGGTTAGACCTATATACAAACTTGTAGAAAAGTTCTCTATCAATTTGTAAATTATTCGACACGTGGAGCTAACATCCTAGATCTTGTCTTAGCCACATCAGAAAATGTAGTGAGTAATGTTATAGTAGGAGATGAATTTAGTACAAGTGATCATCGCACAGTTACATTTAACATTAAATTCAGTAAAGACAGTGTCAAGGCCAGTTGCGATAAAGTGCTCACTTTAAGAGGGAAAATTTTAAGAAATTAAAGGCAATTGTAGGTGCAGGTGACTGGCATCCCATTGCTGAAACTTTAGATATCAATGATGTTTGGATTTTTTTTACAGAAACTTTCAACAGTGACGTCAGATTATGTATTCCAATGTGCAACAGAAGGCCTGTCAAAAATTCTAAACCCAAATGGTGGAACTCCGACATTAAACACTGTCTGGAAGCAAAAAAATCTTGCATATAAAAATCCTATTACCACAAAGAGTCAAAATGATAAAAATCAGTACGATGCCCTTCGGTGGAAAACCATTAAATGCAAAATACCTCGCGGCTCATATTGCATGTATCAGTAACATAAATCCCAAAGAATTTTTCAGCTACATAAGAAGCAAAACTTCTTAATACTTTCTTCGTGTCAGTATTTACAACAGAAAATATAAATACAATACCTGCAGTTTCCCCCATTCCTATAGAAGAGGGCAACACAGTCACTGATATTACAGTTAATGATCGGGACGTACCTCTAGCAACTGGCAAATTAAAAGAGCATAAAACATGGGACTGGACAATATATCGCCACGTGTATTGAAGGAACTGCAGAATGAAATATCAAAACCTTTATCTGAACTTTTTAACTTATCACTTAAGAGCAGTAAGGTGCCACATGAATGGAAGCTTGCTAACGTAACCCCAGTATTCAAAAAGGGCAACAGAGCCCAACCAGAAAACTACCGCCCATTTAGTTTAACATCGGTGGTTTGCAAATTGCTTGAAACTATTATCAGAGACAAGTTTGTGAAAAACTTAGAAACAATCTGATCAAAGATTAGCAACATGGTTTTCGTAATATTCACTCTTGCCTCACGAATCTGCTGGACTTTTTCAATGATATACTGAACATGTACGTCGAGACTAAATCAGTTGATGTGGTCCACATGGATTTTCAAAATGCTTTTGACATAGTTCCACACAGAAGACTCCTTCAGAAGGCACATGGTTTCAACGGCAGTGTTCTCGGGTGGGTAGATTGGCTCATCGGACGAAAGCAAAAAGTTGTAATAAATGGAAAACAGTCAGACTGGATAAATGTCACAAGTGGAGTGCTGCAGGGTTCAGTGTTGGGCCCTATTCTTTACTTAATATATGTAAATGATATTGATGAAGGATTGTGTTGTAGGATTTCAAAATTTAGTGATGATACTAAAATAGGTAACAAAGCAGATACAGCAGTGCAAAGACAGGCAATTCAGAGAGATCTTGATCATCTGTTTAACTGGGCCCAAGTTTGGCAAATGTTTTTCAGTCTTAATATATACAAAGTGTTAACATTCTGATCAAAGATTCGCAACATGGTTTTCATACTAATCGCTCTTGCCTCACGAATCTGCTGGACTTTTTCAGTGATATACTGAACATGTACAACGAGACTAAATATGTTGACGTGGTCTACCTCGATTTTCAAAAAGCTTTTGACAGAGTTCCACACAAAAGACTCCTTCAGAAGCTTCGACGTGGTTTCATTATTTACTAATGTACCTACTGATAAGGCCATTAATGTATTGAGTAGAGCACTATGTGAAGATGATTTACCTGTACCTGTCAATGATTTTATTAGTTTGGTTGACCTCTGTGTTTCAAACTGTTGATTCACTTTTAATGACAAATTCTATAGACAAAGAGCAGGGATGGCAATGGGGTCTCCCCTCAGCTCAGTTTTAGCTCATTTATTTTTAGAACACCTGGAAGCTACTACCTTTAACCCACCCCGTCCCGGAGACGTGAATTCACGTTCTCACATGATGTGCACTTATATCCCGGAGACGTAAATTAACGCGGCAACATTGCTAGGTCCCTAATTTGCACAATTTTCAGTTTTCGCGAGTGATTTCGCGAGTGATTTTTGGCATGTATACACGGGACACCTTCCTCTATTCCTCTACAAAATGCCAAGCAGGGACAATGCCTTATACCACATAACCTCTCCACCCCCCCTGCACGCCATTGTCTCGGCAATTCACCTGTTACCAGTGACCTGGCCAATAAAGACATTCAGAGCCAGAGTGATTCCCCAATCGATGACAATGTGGAGGACAAAGTTTACATAGCATTAGAGGAAGAAACAGTCAGAAATGATGATCAAGTAATGTGGGAAAAAAAGGTCATGAATGGTGATGAGTTAGTGAGTGAAACAATGCTTATAATGCCTATATTACTGTTTGAAAACCAATATACTCTTGTACTACATATAAATTCGTACCAAGTAAATAAATAAATACTGTTTATGAGTGGATAAAATAGTTACCCTCCCATAGAACTCGTTTTCTTTGGTGCCAGCCTGTTAGAAAACCCAGTCAGGTAAGGAGGTACTCGTACCTGGATCGAGTATTTTAAACCACAGGTGAGCTATTTCTCTATGAATTTTCGATGTTTCTCACCAAAAGCGAATGTTTGAGCCTAAAAAAAAAAAAAGGTCCAAAAATGTCGGGACTGGGGCGTACCACTGCCCAGAAAACATCGGGATGGGGCGGGTTAAAGATATAGATCCTAGAGAGGTAGATTGGCTTAGGTACGTACACAATGTACTTGTGATAGCTCCTCGAGGTTAGATTTGAGCAGGCTTTTAGATAAGGTAAATAGGGTAGACAATAGTATAAACTTTACGGTAGAATATGAGAATGGCAATAGGTTGCCTTACATAGATGTACTTTTGTTAAGAGACGAAAACAGGCTGAAGTTTAAAGTTTTTAGGAAAATACTTCTAAGAATGATTATGTACATCTTTTTTCTGCTACCACCAATAGGACTAAACTAAGCATTGTGCATTGTCATTGGATTATACATTCGAGCCTTGAGAATATGTTCGAGAGAATATCTAGAGGAAGAATATAAGAATATTTTTAATGCTTGCACTGAATTAAAATTCCCTCCTTACTTTATTATGAAGGCTAAGAAGAAGGCTGAAAATATCCATAAGGAAAGAGAAAAGAGAGAACTGTGAAAAGAGAATCATGTTACCCAATACGTCAGTAGCTAGTAACTTTTTCCCACTGCTGAATAAAGTTGGTATCAGTGTTGTGAGAACAGCTTCTGTAACAGTGGGCAATTTACTGAAAAAGAAAAAAAGAGTAGACAGGATGTACGGCAGGCAGGAGTTTACAGTGTACCTTGTTCAGGATGTAAGAAAGTATATGTTGGAGAAACATTTCGAGGTTTAGAGAAACGAGTGTTGTAACACAAATATGACATGAAGTGTTCTAATACGAATAATGTCACTGTGAAACATAGGTTTGATACAGGCCATGATGCCGACTGGACAAATTTTAAAATTATTAAATATGTATACAACACTATGAAATGTACATGCTATGTGTCCGCTTTATTGCAAATGTATGGAATATCAACCAAAACAATGGATTCTTTATGTTAGGGAAGCCTTTGGCATACCTCTTAACTATCGAAAAACCAGGTTAGCCTGATAATTGTTTCCTTGTTGTGTAGGGACTATTTAAGAAGTGGAGTGTTGTCCACTGGTGTTATTTCTGAAAAGCCCTGGTGGGCGAAACGTTGAAAATAAACTGGATCCTGTACTCTGCATTTGGCCTTTCTCTGTGTATATTGTTGCAGTCGTAGCTGTTTTCTACACAAAGTGCTAACAATCTGATCAAAGATTCGCAACATGGTTTTTGTAATAATTGCTCTTGCCTCACGAATCTGCTGGACTTTTTCAGTGATATAATGAACATGTACACCCACGAACCAAAGTTTCGGTACCCCCCTCGATGGAAGGAAGTGGAAGTCAGGGTTAGAGAGAGGGCAGGTGAACGGACAACCGTGAGTGGTACTTTGGAGCTGAGCTACGAGGCGAATAGTGAGAAACCTAATGACATTGGATTCGAAACATTTCCATGCTATTCACCTGCAAAACATTATGCGTTCGTAACATACATACTGTAACATATAACATAGACTACTGTGTTATCATGGTGTCCTGTGATACTGACCCATCTGTTTCGGATCCTCATCACACAAATAAAGCACCGAGCCAGTTGTATAAAAGTTGCAACTTGTCATTATAACTGCAGTCATAATTTTTGTGAATGTTATCCCTGGATTGTCTATAGCTATAATATAGAATGATTGTGAATTTAATGTTGATTTTCACAGTAGTTGTGCGGATGGTTATAAATGTGGCAATTGTTTTGTGTGGACGACTAAACCACATTGTGATGGACAGCGGAGAGCATTCGCCAATAATTTACTATAACTAGATGAAATTAGATGCAAACAACACAAAATATTATGAGACAACGAAGACACAGCTGTGGTATCCTGCTCCGCCTTGTTATCAAGGCCTTAACTGTGGCTTCACCTCATACGTACATTATTTTCCTTCAGTCTCTGCCTCTTTAATTACTCTTACTTCTCGGTATCCTCTTACTGCGAGTCGTCATATTCCTTGGAGGGTTTCTTGTCGTCCGGTCCTATAACCCCTACTGTATTACATTATTCCTCGCATCATCAAACCCAGACAAACAATGTTAGCACAAGACTGCTGAATCTGTTAATACCATTATTGCCACTGCCACTACTATTCCCCCTTTCCCCATTGCGTCTACTGCAATTCCCCTCACAGTACTATTACCGCTACTCCTATTACTACTCCACTATAAATCTGTATAATAATACATATGATTGTCCTTATGTCTGTGTATCTATTAATCATATTGTCCCTGTCCCACCGTCAACAACTCGTCACTTACCCCGTATTGCTACCCCAGTTGCACCCCACCCCCCTCTCTCCCACCCGCCATGAGCTCTATTCCTCCCCCACTCCGAACCATTTTACCCCTCACCTCCTTCTTGGGCCACCAGGCCTGTTGTTCACCTTTTACCGGTGAATATACGTGGCATGCATTAATAACAATAATTATAAAATTGACAGCAACAACATACAGTACATCTGCAGTATTTCGAACATTACGTAATTATAAAAGTCGCAAACCCAAACGTGCCTATATTACGGAGCTCTGATATATTAACCACAGAACCGACCACAGACCGTTCCTATCATTGCCACTGGACCTTACCTGTAGCATTTCACCATAGTAATACAACCCACTGAAGTCCTTTGTGGGATCACTACACATATTTGGGAAAAATAACAGAGCACAACATGCCTACAACCCATTAAAATACACCTGTGACGTTTCACTGACATCCATTAAATTGTGTAGAAGTTAGCGGACAAACAAACACACGGCTGGACATAGGCTGAGGCCGAATGTCTCGCATCGGTATATGACAACCTGACAAAACTATTGCGATCCTGCTTTGTAGGTGTCATCATAGTTATAATAATAATAATAATAATAATAATAATAATCGTTGTAGTAGTAGCAGTAGTAGTGGTAGTAGTAGTAGTAGTAGTAGCAATAGTAGTAGTAGTAATCACATGTTAATATCCATGATACAGAGGAGGACAAACACCATAATCTCCCTGGTAAAACAAGTGAAAACAGCTGTGACATATAAAACCAAACAGTGCCATAATATTCTGTAATGGTAGGGTTATAGTAATACTAAATTAATGTTTGACCGCAACCCAACCTTCTGTCATGGCAAACAGATTCTGCATTACGTCGACACATGCTATTCCAGTGTGTGTCCTTCTCAGTATCGCGCCTAATAACATGTGATTAATTATTATTATTATTATTATTATTATTACTGTGATGACACCTGCAATGCAGGATCACAAGAGTTTTGTCAGGTCGTTACATACCGATGCGAGACATTCTGCTTCTGTCTGTCTGTGTCCAGTCGTTTGTTTGTTTGTCCACTAACTTCTCCTAGGCTATTTGATGGATGTCAGTGAAACATCATATGCTTATTTTAGTGGTTTGTAGGCATGTTGAGCACTGTTATTTTTCCCAAACACGTGTAGCGATCTCACAGAGGACTGCAGTGGGTTGTATTACCATGGTGAAGTGCTATAGGGAAGGTGCAGTGGTAATGTTAAGAACGATCTGTGGTCGGTTTTGTGGTTAATATATCAGAGCTCCGTAATATAAGCACGTTTGGGTCTGCAGTTATTAAGTGTAATGTTAGGAACACTACAGTACACATCTACGATGTTGTTGTTATTATTATATTATTATCGCCTACCTTTAGAAAGCGGAGCGATCATGTTTTTTACTGCATCTGTGTGTGTGTGTGTGTGTCTGTGTGTGTGTGTGTTCCTATTATATCTCATGAACGGCTTGAGCTATCAACATGAAGCCTTCAGCGTATCAAGATATGGCCAAAATCTTGGAGGGGTTCGAAAATGGCAACTCGGGGTCAAAGTCAAGGTCACCAAACTAACTGCTAAAGGTCAACTAGTTTTTATTGCCTGCCTTTAGCACCATTAAATCTCATGAATGGCTTGAGCTATCAACATAAAACCTTCATGGTATCAAAATATGGCCTAAAGTTTGGACTTGGCAAACAGAATATTTTAGAGGGCGATTACCGTTTAGCTCTCAAATGCCTTCTTTTTTATTATTAATGCATGCCACGTATATTCACCGGTAAAGGGTGAACAACAGGCCTTCTGGCCCAAGGATGAGGTGAAGGGTAATGTGGTGTCGGAGTGGGGGAGGAGTAGAATCCATGGTGGGTGGGAACTGGAGTAGCGGTGCCGGGTCAGTGACGAGTTGTCGACGGTGGGACAGGGACAATAATTATGATTAACAGATACACAGACATAAGGACAATCATATTTATTATTATACAGATTTATAGTGGAGTAGTAATAGGAGCAACAGCAGTAGTACTCTGAGGGAAATTAAACACAATAGGAAAAGTGGGATTACAGTAGTAGCGGCAGTGGCAATAATGGTATTAACAGATTCAGCAGTCTTGTGCTAACATTGTTTGTCTGGGTTTGATGATGCGAGGAATAATGTAATACAGTAGGGGTTATAGGACCGGACGACAAGAAACCCTCCAAGGAATATGACGACTCGCAGTAAGAGGATACCAAGAAGTAAGAGTAATTAAAGAGGCAGAGACTGAAGGAAAATAATGCACGTATGAGGTGAAGCCACAGTTAAGGCCTTGATAACAAGGCGGAGCAGGATACCACAGCTGTGTCTTCGTTGTCTCATAATATTTTGTGTTGTTTGCATCTAATTTCATCTGGTTATAGTAAATTATTGGCGAATGTTCTCCGCTGTCCATCACAATGTGGTTTAGTCGTCCACATAAAATAATTGCCACATTTATAACCATCCGCACAACTGCTGTGAAAATCAACATTAAATTCACAATCATTCTATATTATAGCTATAGACAATCCAGGGATAACATTCACAAAAATTATGACTGCAGTTATAATGACAAGTTGCAACTTTTATACAACTGGCTCGGTGCTTTATTTGTGTGATGAGGATCCGAAACAGATGGGTCAGTATCACAGGACACCATGATAACACAGTAGTCTGTGTTATATGTTACAGTATGTATGTTACGAACGCATAATGTTTTGCAGGTGAATAGCATGGAAATGTTTCGAATCCAGTGTCATTAGGTTTCTCACTATTCGCCTCGTAGCTCAGTTCCAAAGTACCACTCACGGTTGTCCGTTCACCTGCACTCTCTCTAACCCTGACTTCCACTTCCTTCCATCGAGGGGGGGTACCGAAACTTTGGTTCGCGGGTGTACAACGAGACTAAATCTGTTGATGTGGTCTACCTGGATTTTCAAGAAGCTTTTGACAAAGTTCCACACAAGAGACTCCTTCAGAAGATAAAAGGCACATGTGGAGGTGTAGGAGGACTATTGGGCCTTGGGATAGGCTACTGCCCCCGAGATATAGGCCCTAAAGCCTTTGCCCATAGTCGGACACATTATATATATATATATATATATATATATATATATATATATATATATATATATATATATATATATATATGTGTGTGTGTGTGTGTGTGTATTTATATATATATATATATATATATATATATATATATATATAGATATAGATATATATATGTACATATATATATGTGGAGGTGTAGGAGGACAATTGGGCCTTGAGATAGGCTACTGCCCCCGAGATATAGGCCCTAAAGCCTTTGCCCATAGTCGGACACATAAAAAAAAAAAAAATGGTTTCATTGACAGTGTTCTCGGGTGGATAGAAGACTGGCTCATTGGACGAAAGCAAAAAATTGTAATAAATGGAAAACAATCAGACTGGATAAATATTACAAGTGGAGTGCCGCAAGGTTCAGCGCTAGGTCCTATTTTTTTCTTAATATATATAAATGATATTAATGAAGGATTGTGTTGTAAGATTTCAAAATATGCTCATGATACTAAAATAGGTAACAGAGCAGAAACAGCACTGCAAGGACAGGCAATTCAGGGAGATCTTGATCATCTTTTTAAATGGCCCCAAGTTTGGAGAATGGATTTCAATATTAATAAATGAAAAGTGCTATACATTGGCAGTAAAAATGTAAGAGCTAGTTATAGCATGAATAATATCCAAATTAATAGGGTAAACCATGAAAAAGACTTATGAGGTATAATAACAAATGATTTGAAACCAAGCAAACAATGCACAGAAGCTGGGAAAAAAGCCTATAAATTGATTGGATTCATAGGTAGAGCATTTGAATATAAGTCCGATGATATCGTCCTCACTTTGTATAATTCTTTAGTATGCCTGCACTTGGAGTATTGCGTTCAGTTTTGGTCACCATATTATAAAAAGGATATGGAAAAGCTTGAAAGAGTACTGTGAAGGTCGACAAAGATGATACCTAGATTGAGAAATAAACCATACGAGGAACATTAGAAGCCCTGACTCTCTTTACCCTAACTAAACGGAGGTTACGAGGAGATTTAATTCAAGTATTCAAAATATTCAAAGGACTTGATGACATGGCTGTTGATAAATACTTCACAGTTGATCACTTGAATTATATCAGAGGCTATGGGCATAAAGAATCGGCAAACGATTCCAGTCGCATGAAGCTAAGCATTTCTTCTTTAATAGAGTTGTAAACATATGGAATAAATTGCCCTCCAATGTAGTAATTTGTAATACAGTACCGACCTTTGAAAGTCACCTGGATAAGTGTTTGTCATCTAACCCCCAGCTTAATACGTTTACTCCTGAATAAAACACTTGTGTATGTATAATTTTAATTTAATTTAATTTTTTTTTAGAGCCTGGATCAATTTATTGCATGCAGATATAGTATATGCACAGACTAGGATATGCACAGATAGTCGAGTTAATGGTCATTACTCGTACTTTCGCCCCGCGATGGGCTGTGGATCACTGAGGGTCCCTGTTAGTTAAGTGACCGCCATTGAGATTTTTTAATGTACCAGGAGTCACTGCTTCAGGGGGTGACTTGTGTGCTTTCCCCGCATGGGAAAGTTCCTAGTCTCAGTGGAGTGAACAGAGCTTGGGCCTGATTGACTGCTGCCTACCTTAATAGCACCAGGCAAGGCTGATGCACCACCCCTGAACATCCACACTGTGCACTATGCAATTTCCATGCTGTGTACATAGATTCCCCGTTAACTCAGTGTACCCATACATAGTGTCATGCTTTAGTTATTTTTTTATTCGATTATTCATTTTACTTAACTACTTTCTCTTTCAGGTTACTCAAACTGGTAGCTTATGGATAAAGTACTATAGTAGCTTTTCCTTTTCAGTCTTTCCTATGAAATTTTCATGTCAGTTTTTCCATGCTCCATGATGGTTTTCCTCACTGTTTCTTGCCAGTTTTAACTGGAGGGTTTGGAGGCCGGGGGAGCCTTCTTTCCTTACTATCCTTATCCTTCAGCATATAGAGCTAGATCTCGTAGTCATAGTCTACTCTGTAACAAACAGCCTCGAAAGGACCATAAGGTCTGTTGCTGTTTGCTTTCCTTTGTACCTGTTTCCACTAAAGTTCTCCCCACTATCACTCCAGCCTTAGTCTTGCACCGTACAGCAGGCTCCACTATCCCTAGACAGTTGTCAAAAGAACCGCTCACCTTGCACTGGTGCAATAGTTCTGATCTTGGGGGTATCACTGTAATACAGAGTGTCCTCACTTCGCCACCAGAACTGGTACGTCTAACTGCCATGACGGGAAGTGACATTCCTCGAATCTTCAGGTTCTTGGAGCAGAAGTCCAGCTCACATCCCATAGACATCAAATAGTCCAGACCTAGAAGGCAAGGATCCTTCATCTCAGTTACATAGACTGGAAGCATGGCCTCGTGCCCTACCACTTCAATCTGTACATCCAAAGGTCCCCTCAGTTCTACGTGGTGCCCAGGTATGCCTCACAATTGTTCTGATGGCTCAGGCAGATACTGATGATGCAACATAACATGCCTCACAACAGTCTGCTCTGAGACCAAGGAAAATTTCTTGCCATCAATTATTCCGTTTACTCGCACACCATCACTTGCAGTTCTCTTGCAATTTCTCGGATGTGGGGTTGCTTGGGAAAAACCAGCTGTTGATTGCCCCTTAACACCAGCCTCCACTAGTTTTCCGCTTCTGTCTGGTCTCCTTCTGCTTTCTTCTTATCCTCCTTTTTCTGCTTTGGACACTCTGAACTAAAGTTTCTCACCTCACTACTTGTCCAACACACTTTTGTTGCAATTGTACATTTCCTTCCACTGCTCTGTTACTGCTCCTTCTTCCATTTGTAACAATCCTGCAGCTTCTGTCCCAGCTTCCTGCAGGACCAGCAATGTTCTCCGGTTTTCTCCTGTTCCCTCTTCCACTTGTTGCAGTCCAGTTTCCTGTGTCCTGACTTTTCCTTATACCAGTAATCCCCTTCTTGCCTTGAATCCTGCACTTGGACCTGCCTGAAAAGTGGATGTACTGGACCTGATGTAGGACTCAAATTCCAAAGCTGTGGCTAGTGCTTCTTGTATGCTTCTGGGTTGTGACTGCTTTACT
>NC_136968.1:7346515-7374015 GCF_032717465.1 Coenobita brevimanus | reverse complement strand
TTATAATCCCAATCAGGTCTGTTACCACGTTTACCAAACTTGATTACATGACACTTGTTCACACTGAATTCCATTTGTCATGTATTGCTCCATTTATGAAGTTTATTTAATTCTTCTTGTAGCTCTTTACAAGAGTCTGCATTAGCCATTTTTCTTTGTATTTTTGCATCATCAGCAAATATATTTAGATAGCTTTAATTTCCAATGTTGCTATCTATATCATTTATATACAGTAAAAACATGATTGGTGCCAGCACTGAGCCCTGTGGAACTCCGCTAGTATTTCCCTCCATGATGAGTAATTTCCCCTTAGTACTGTTCTCATTTCTCTTTGCCTCAGATTCCTCCTTGATGGCACAGTTTCCATTAAAGTCTTTGGTGCAATACTCTGTCAAATGCTTTCTTGAAATCTAAATAGATACTGTCCACCCATCCTTCTGTTTTCTGTAATGTTTCTGTTACTCTGTCATAGTAGCTCAACAGATTAGTAACACATGATTTTCCCTTTCTGAATCCAAATTCTCTTTCTGTTATCATACTGTGTTCTTCTAGATGATTTATCGAAACTTTTCTTATCAGCTTTTCTAATACCTTGCTTACAACACTGGTTAGTCATACTGGTCGGTAGTTGAGTGGATTTTGTCTATCCCTTTCTTGAATAAGGGACCAATGTCTGCTTTCCTCCAAATATCAGGTAGTTTACATTGTCTCAAGGATTTCTTGAAGATTAAAGATAATGGTTTACTTAACTCCTTTGCACATTCATGTAGCACCCAACATGAAATTTCATCAGGATCATTTGCTTTTCCTTTGTCTAATTTACTTAACTCCTCCTGTATTTCTTTTTCTGATGTTTGTATATCTGGTAGTATGTATGCACATGCATGTTCCATATCATCCCTCTCAAAATTTTTTTCTTCTGTAAAAACTGATTGGAAATTCTTATTTAGTGCTTCACAAATATCCTTGTCTTGTGTGCAGGTGACCCACTCATGGATTGTATTTTATCTTTTACTTTGGTTTTGCTTCTGATGTAGCTGTAAAATAGCTTCGGTTGATCACTACTTTTATTTATGATGTCCTCCTCAAACTGTTTTTCGGCTTCCCTCCTTATTCTTGTATAATCGTTTCTTGCATGTTTACAGTTGTTGTATGCCCTTTCACTATTGTGTCTTCTGTACCTATTCCACAACATCTCTTTTTTTCTTTTGATTTTTTTGCATTCTGTACTAAACCGTTTCTTTATTTTCTTTTCTGCTTCTTTGTGCTGTGGAATGTACTTCTGGACTCCTATTTCATAAAGTTCCCAGAATTTTTTATATATAGCATTTAAATCTTGTCCTCTAAGCTCTTTTTCCCAATATATTCCTAAGAAGTACTTCTTTAGGTCATAGTAGTTTTCCTTTTCATAATTTAGGCTCTTTTTGTAACTTTCATTGCTGTTATCTTTGTCATATGCAATCCTGAAGTTGCAACTTAGTACTGCATGGTCGCTTTTGCCGAATGGAGGGTGATACATTAATTCGTCAATATCGTTTTCTTGCCTAGTAAATATGAGATCTAGCACTGAGGGCACATCAAGTCCTCTTTTTCTGGTGCTTTCCCTTACATGTTGCGTTAGGAAAAACCCCTGCACAAGATCCAGGAGCTTTTGGGCCCAACAGTTTCATGGTTTATTATATCTACAGCATTCCAATTTATTTTTATATTAAAATCTCCAATTAGTATAAGTCTTTCCGATTTCCCTTCCATTCTATGTAGTAATGCCCTTAAACTCTGAATTGTACTCTCTGCCAGATCCTCATATTCGCCTCATTCCCATGTGTTTGATCTGGGTGGCATATATAAATTTACTACAATTATTTCCCTTCACAAGTCAAGAGTGAGAGCAGTGGAAATGAGTTATTTAAGAGGACCCTGTGGAGTCACGTGGAGAGACAGGTTGACAAATGAGGATAAAAAGGAGTGTTGTGGTGTGGACGTGGATGTGATAGGAAGCGTTATGAGGAACACACTGATGTGGTTTGGCCATGTGGAGAGGATGGAGGGTGAAAGACTGACGATGAGAGTGTATGTGAGTGAGCTGGAGGGGGGAAGAGGGAGGGGGAGGCCGAGGATGAAATGGAGGGATGGGGTGGATAAGTATATGAGAGAGGGGGGTGTGAGTTGCGAGCAGGGCAGTGAAATGGCGGGGGACAGGGCGACTTGGAGGCGATTTGTTTGTGGCCACCCCAAACGGGATTGAGGCGTCTGGCAATAGATAGATAGATTTCCCTTCAGATGTATTGATCTTTACTGCAATCAGTTCTACTTGTAAGAGTATATCTAGTTCTATTTCTTTGACTTTTAGATTTTTCTTTGTTAATATTATAATTCCTCCCCCCCTCCTTTTTTAAGTTCCTATCCCTTCTCCATATATTGTATTCCTCTAAGTTTAGGATATCATTTGATATCCTTGGTGTTAATTTTGTTTCAGTTAAGCATGATAAATGTGGTTCATTTTTTCTTATATAATCATTCATCTCTAATAATTTATATACCATTCCATCTACATTTCAGTACATCAACTTAATCATCTTGTTTACATTCTTGTCATGACTTGGGGGTACTACCTTCCACTTTTTTATTCCCTCCTGTTTATGTACCACTTTCGAACCTGCAATCCAATTGCTTTGTAAGAAAATGTATTCTTCTCCTCAGATCATCCATTGTTTTTTGTTTTTGTTTCCTCTCTCTTCTCTTTAGTAATTCCAGTTCTTCTTGAGTTTGGCATCTTTTTATTCATAAATTTTTGAACTCCTCTTTTTCCATGAGTTTCTTTGCATTTTATGGTATCTCCTCCACAGTATTTACACTCTGGAAGATGTACCTGTAGAGGCTTTAATTTATTTTCCTCATATTTCCCTAACCTATGTCTTTATTACAGATTTCCTCTGATACTTCCTTCAATATGCTCATTTCATTTGCCATCTCCTTTTTGTCTCTCAAGATCTTGTTCTTTATTTCTCCCTCTTCTATACCAGTGATTGCTATAGTTTTGTTGCTATCTGCTGAATCTCTGACCAATTTAGGATTGTTTTGGATTATTCTTTTCACTTCCTTTTTAATGCTTTTTTTTTTTTCTTCAACCCTTGATTCTAAGACTTTGTTTACTTTCGCCATTTCAGCATAAGTGGTTTCCACATTATTTTTGTAGCTTTCCATCGCTTCATTTACCTGTGTTATCTTCTCCTCAAGATGTGTGTGTGTGTGTGTGTGTGTGTGTGTGTGTGTGTGTGTGTGTGTGTGTGTGTGTGTGTGTGTGTGTGTGTGTGTGTCACAGAATTCCTCAGTTTTAAAACTCTATTTTTTACCCATTTTGTTTAAATTCTTAACAGTATTCCAAAGATCTGACACTGATTTTGAAAACATTAGATCAAAGGTGAAGGCTACAGGGATGGTGAAAATTTGACTTAACAAGTTCAAAACAAAGTATGGTTTATTATGTTTTATATAACTTGGTGGTAGGGTATAACGATTAGGAAGGAACGATGAGTTTTGTTTTTGTGAATAATCATTCAAAGGTCAAGGTAACGGGCCATGGTCAAAGTTCAGTATGAGTGTCTGTGTGTGCATAGAACTAAAAGGGTTTGCGTATGCACAAAATAAGTAAAAGAGTTTCTTTATTCATTAAGAAAAAGCTAACACAGGTTCTTTAGCACAAAAAATCTAAAACAATTTCTTTAATAAAAAAAAATCTAAAACAGTTTCTTTATACTCAAAATAACCAAAGCAGTTTCTTTATGCACAAAAATATAAATAAATAAAATATTTACCTGTTGCCGCCCAGGAGGGGCACGGGGACGGGTATTGTTTTAACTCGGTTTCTCTGTTTGTCTGACTGTCTGTCTGTTAACAACTTGCGAAAACTACAGGTGCGATTTTGACTAAAATTACAAGGATGATGGGCTATGGCCTTCAGATTACCTGATTAAGCTTTGAGCTGAATTGAGCCAGGGCCCAGGCTATGTAAAAAAAAAAAAAAAAAAAAAAAAAAAAAAAAAGTTATTTTTTCATCAAAACTTTTCAAATTCGTCATATCGACATGAAACCAAAATCTAAGGGATCATCTTTCAAATCCGCATCTTATGCCTCATTATATCGGGCGGGGGGAGGGTCACCCCCCCAGTTAGCAGTAGGGGGGCCAATATCAGGTGGGTCGGGCATAAAATTTCAAATGGGCATAAAATCGTCATTTTCACCCGTTTTACTCCAAATTTGATATGTGACATTTTTGACTAGATATCCTGTTGTGTTTATACGTCAGCACTAAAATGACTACCGGGGACGGGCTTGCTGTGCCTTGGCACCACTTCTTGTTCATTTTGAGATCAGAGAAAGACGAAGGTTGCAAAAGGTCAAGGTCAAACAGCATTAAACCTCAAAAAATTAAAAAATAGGGGGACCAAAGTAGCTGCAAGTGTTATGGGTCAGGCAAGAAGTTATTACAAATAATCGATATTACAAGCAATCGATCGGACGTCAAGATCACAAAGTTAAGTAATTTTTTTTTTTACCAAAAAAGGCCTACATATGTTAGTCCACGGATGTTGTGCTCTCGAGTGTTCCTTCTTGTTTTTCATGAAACCCTTCACCAACCCTTCCTCTGTGGCATCTTCCCTCCCCCCCTCCTTCACACACACACACACATACACACACACACACACATATGTAGGTCAGCTGATGTTTGTTTAGACTACAACTGCCCCAGGGAATGTAAGTACTCTGTGCTTTTAGTATTGCAAAATGGCCATATACTTTAGTAAAGCAAATTTGGAAAAGAAAAGGGATAAAGGTAGAAAGCAAGATGATGATTTCTACCAAGAACTGGTGAAATGGAGACTCATAACAGACTGGTTGAACGTGTACACGAACTGGAAATGGCTTTCCAGAATGAAATTGATGAAATAAAGAAGCAGATGCACTTGCAAAAGGTAGAGGCAGAAAAACTAGGAAGGGATGTCAACAAGAAAGACACAAACGTCAGTGAACAAACATTGGAACTGAGTACACTTAGGAGGAAAATGAGTGAAATGGCAAGTACAGTAGTCAATCACGAGAGTATTATGGAAGAGTTCAAAAATGATACAGAGACAATTAGGCAAGTAAGCAGTCCGATAGACCAGAGCAGTGATATTGAGGAGAAGATAACACAGGTGAATGAAGTTGTGCAAAGCTACAAAAATGATGTGGAAACCACATATGCTGAAATGGTGAAAGTAAAGAAAGACTTAGAAACAAGCGTAGAGGGAAAAAGCATTAAAAAGGAAGTGAAAAAAATAATCCAAAACAATCCAAAGTTAGTCAGAGATTCAGTAGATATCAACAAATCTATAGTAATCACTGGTATAGAAGAAGAAGAAGTAAAAAACAAGATCACAAGAGACAAAAAGGAGATGGCAAATGTTATGAGCTTATTGAAAGAAGTATCAGAGGAAACCTGTAGTAAAGACGTAGAGGAACACAAAAGGTTAGGGAAATACGAGGAAAGCAAGACAAGACCTCTAAAGGTAACTTTCCAGAGTGTAAACACTGTGGAGGAGATACTAAAAAATGCAAAGAATCTTATGGAAAAAGAGGAGTTCAAAAATGTATGGATAAAAAGATGCCTAACACAAGAGGAATTGGAATTACAGAAAGAAAAGAGGGAGGAAGCAAAAACAAAATATGAGGGAAGATCAGAAGAGGAGAAGAACACATTTTTTTACAAAGTAATAGGATTGCAGGTACGAAAGTGGTACACAAATAAATAAAAAAGAGGAAGGTAGTAGAACCATGTCATGACAAGTATATAAACAAGATGATAAAGTTGATGTACTCAAATGTGGCTGGAATGATATCTAAATTACTAGAGATGAGTGATTATGTCAGAGAAAATGAACCACATATAATATGTCTAACTGAAACAAAATTAACACAAAGGATATCCAATGACATACTAAACTTAGAGGAGTACAATATATGGAGAAGAGACAGAAACTTAAAAAAAGGAGAAGGAATTATAATATTAACTAAGAAAAATCTAAAAGTCAATGAAATACAACTAGATATACCCTCACAAGTACAAGTACAACTGATTGCAGTAGAGATCAACACATCTGAAGGGAAAGTATTTGTAGCCAATTTGTACATGCCACCCAGATCAAACACATGGGAAAGAGACGAATATGAGGACCTGCCAGAGAGTACAAATCAGAGTTTAAGAGCATTACTACATAAAATGGAAGAGAAATCGGAAAGAATTATACAAACTGGAGATTTTAATACAAATATAAATTGGAATACTCTAGATATAATTAGCCAAGAAAGCTGTTGAGACCAAAAGCTCCTGGATCTCGTGCAAGAGTTTTTCCTAACACAACATGTGAGGGAAACCACCAGAAAAAGAGGACTCGATGTACCTTCAATGCTAGATCTCATATTTACTAGACAAGAAAATGATACTGGCAGTTTAATATATCACCCTCCACTCGGCAAAAGCGATCATGCAGTACTAAATTACAACTTCAGGATAGAATATGACATAGTTAATAGCAATGAAAGTTACAAAAAGAGCCTAAACTATGAAAAGGGAAATTATCAAGTCCTAAAGAAGTATTTCTTAGAAGTTCATTGGGAAAATGAGCTTAGAGGACAAGATTTAAATGCTGTATATAAAAAAATTCTGTGAATTTTATGAAATAGGAGTCCCGATGTAAATCCCACAGCACAAAGAAGCAGATAAGAAAATACAGAAATGGTTCAATACAGAATGTAAAAAATCAAAAGAAAGAAGAGATTTGTTGTGGAATAGATACAGAAGACACAATAGTGAAAGGGCATATAATAATTACAAGCAGGGAAGACACAATTATACAAGAATAAGGAGGGAAGCCCAAAAACAGTTTGAGGAGGACATCATAAATAAAAGTAGTGATCAACCGAAGCTATTTTACAGCTACATCAGAAGCAAAACCAAAGTAAAAGATATAATACAATCCATTATGGACGAGGGAATCACCTATACACAAGAGAAAGATATTTGTGAAGCGCTAAATAAGAATTTCCAATTAGTTTTTACAGAAGAAAAGAATTTTGAGAGGGACTATGTGGAACATGCATGTCCACACATACTACCAGATATACAAATATAAGAAAAAGTAATACAGGAGGAGTTAAGTAAATTAGACAGAGGAAAAGCAAGTGGTCCTGATGAAATTTCATGTTGGGTGCTACGAGAATGTGCAAAGGAGTTAAGTAAATCATTATTTTTAATTTTCAAGAAATCCTTGAGTCAAGGTAAACTACCTGACATTTGGAAGAAAGCAAATATTGTCCCCTTATTCAAGAAAGGGAATAGATAAAATCCACTCAACTACCGACCAGTATCACTGACCAGTCTTGTATGCAAGGTATTAGAAAAGCTTATGAGAAAAGCATGGTAAATCATCTAGAAGAACACAGTATGAAAACAGAAAGACAGTTTGGTTTCAGAAAAGGAAAATCATGTGTTACTAATCTGTTGAGCTACTATGACAGAATAACAGACACAATACAGGAAAGAGAAGGATGGGTGGAGAGTATCTATTTAGATTTCAAGAAAGCATTTGACAGTACCACACTAAAGACTATTATGGAAACTGTACCATCAAGGAGGAATTCGAGGCAAACTGTTTTGTTGGATGCAAGAATTCCTCATAAAAAGAGAAATGAGAACAGTACTAAGGGGAAACTACTCATCATGGAAAGAAGTGACTAGTGGAGTACCACAGGGTTCAGTGCTGGCATCAATCATGTTTTTAGTGTATATAATTGATATAAACAGTAACACTTGAAATGAAAGCTATCTAAATATGTTTGCAGATGATGCAAAAATACAAAGGAAAATTACTAACACAGACTCTTGTAAAGAGCTACAAGAAGAATTAAATAAACTTCATGAATGGAGTAATACATGGCAAATGGAATTCAGCGTGTACAAGTGTCATGTAATCAAGTTTGGTAAAAGTGGAAAAAGACCTGATTGGGATTATACATTAGGAAATATAACCCTACACACATCAGAAAGAGAGAAGGACCTAGGTGTGATTATCAATAACAGACTATCTCCGGCTTACCACATCAGCGAGAAGGTACGGAACATGTATACACTGCTTGCAAATATGAGAATAGCATTCACATACATAAATGAAGACATGCTAAGAATGATAATAACATCATTCATCAGACAAACCCTGGAGTATGCATCAGTAGTCTGGAGTCCTCATCTCAAAAAACACATTGACAAGATTGAAAAAGTTCAAAGGGCCGCCACAAGATGGATACCAAGCTTAAGGGATCTAAGCTACGAAGAAAGACTAAATAAACTGAATCTACCAACACTACAGGAGAGAAGGAAAAGAAGTGACATGATAATGCTATATAAATGCATATCAGGGACGGAGAAAATAGACATAAATGATTACTTAACATATGGGGAAGCATCAGCAAGAGGACACTGCAAAAAACTGCATAAGAAGAGAGGTGATAAAGAATGAAGGAAATTCAGTTTCTCAAACAGAGCAATTGATCAATGGAATGCACTACCGAATGAAATAGTGTGTGCCAAAACAATTCACACATTTAAGGATATGTACGATAAATATGGTTTAAGACACGGCACAGTACGAGCTTGACTCATTCCTGTAAAGATACAATTAGGTAAGAACAATTAGGTAAGAACACACACACACACACACACACACACACACACACACACACTTAACCTAAGCTGTCCTGCCACAGAAGACAACGCCTACCGTACTATACCCAATATGATGTGGTTCTCACTGTTTTTGGTGCGTTCGTGTGTGACTGTGTACACTAATCCTGGAGCCGCAAACTTTGCCACACAGTTGGCATGTTAAGTCCAGGTTTTCCGTAGCTCGGTTTTTTATTATGAATCCGTTGTTTATGCTCCTCTCTGGCCTGGTTCCGAGCTTCGTCGAGATGAATGGCTCTTTCGTTGCAGAGGGAGCCATTGTTTTCTGTCCAAAGCATTCTTTCAATTTTTTTTTTTTTTTTGTATGATGCTGCATTTTTTCAGAATTGTCCCTATTTCTTTATCCGTTCTTTTGTACCAATGGGTTGCGACGTGCTGCAAGGAGTTGCCCATACAGGACCTGGTAGGGAAGAAGATGCTCAGGCATGCAGAACACGTGTCGTACGCATCTCAGCTGCTGATGACATGGTTTCTATGCTGCTTGACTTTGCCCGGGGGAAAATATGCAAGTGAGGGACTATATCCTCCCATGTGAGTCCTAGGATGCACTATAAGCATCAGATGTGAAATGACTCATGATGTTTCATGTGGCACTGGTAGGTAGTTCAGGATTTCAGCACCGTACAAGAGGGTGGAGAGGCATACAGCCGTATATACTGATGCTTTCGTCTCGATTCTCAAGTTGGTGCTTTCGAAAACTCCGGATATGAGATGACCACAAAAGGCTGAGGCGTGATTGATTCGTGCAAGACATCTGCATCGATGTCATGTCTGTCTCTGAGCACACTTCCAAGGTAGGTAAAATTCTCTGCCTGTTTTACGTTTTTTGCTATTTATATATATATGAAATCCAAGCTGCTCTGCCTTTTTGTTTCTCTGAGATATTATTTCTGTTTTAATGACATTTATTTGAAGTCCCACTGCATGGTTAAACCCACACTGCGTGGCATCTCGTGACGGTAACACATCTGAGATTAAGGACTTGTCATCCAAGAGTACGCGGGTTCACGCAGACGACTTGCAGGAAATCCAAGGTACTTTGAGAGGGAGGAAAATTGGGAAAATGATGCATCCTCTACTTCTTTCTTCTTCTTCTCCTCTACCTCCTCCTCCTTCCCCTTCTGCCATCGCAACCCTTTCATCACCTTCTACCCTACCTGTTAATGAGTACAGACAAAAGCATCGCTCAGCAACTTGCCCCACTGTTACTTGTGTCTGTTCCTGTTAAGAACACTTTGCTGATCCGAACATTGATCCAGATTCGTTTTATAGGTAAGATGTTGTGGAGAGTGTGGACAGTTTTACTGGCACTAGCTGCATTCGGATCATCTCTGGAGGATGAGGATAGAGATGCGGTCCTCCGCCCAGGGACACTGGTTAAGCCCTGGGGACAAGCATTGTTAGTGGAGGACGCCATCTCAGTCAGTTTTGATCTTCAGAATTTGATGATGGGCACACAAGAACTCCCCAAATTTCACTAGTCAACTGTCTATCATTCGATCCCTACTCGCCTCCATGGTAAACCAACATGCTAATGGATCTTTTGGGGTTCCACTGTATGAACCTATTAAGTGGAAACTTGTTTGGATTGAGAAACGATTCCTTTGGTTAAATGTTTCCCTGCCTCATAGTGGCCCTGTCGGAAGAGCACATTCACGTGTAAAATGAAGTCTTTTTGATATCAGTGATAAAGTCCTTGGTGGTGTTTTTGGCTTTGCAACATCGAATGGTTTGTTAGCTTATCACGAACAGTTGGAAACATTTGCTTCAGCTTTGGAAGCACAGGATAGGTGCTAAATGTTCAACATAAGTTGCTAGGTAATGCTGTCACACATATGAACGCAATGGGTACCCAGCTGAACATATTTTCGGATGTCTTAGAAAAACTAAACTGTAAATTTAATGTTACCACCGAAATCCTGTATAAAAGCCTTCACCTTCAATCATTGTCCTTGTCCCTCGAATCAGTTATGCTACAAGCAGAGAATTTTATTCATCTGTTAGTAGATGCTATGAATCGTCATGTTACCTTCGATCTTGTTCCGATGTCAGACCTTCGTTTAGTTTTGGAATTGGCTCACACTGACTTTAGTCTTGATCCTATCTTTTCATTCTCAAGTCTAGAACTGTACTATCCGGTATTAGAAGCTACTTTCCTTTCCACATATATTACGGTCCATATTCCTGTTTGCTCTGCATTTTTCTTTGATCTCTTCCAACTGATTCCCTTCCCTCCACTTTACAATGACACTCTTTATACTGCATCTGTGTACTCTAAGGTTTTTCTCCCATCTCCCGACCGTGTGTCTGTAGCTTATTTCCCGTCAGATCGCCTGCACTTGTGTTCACATGTTACTTAGTCCTTTCGTCTATGTCCACAACTCCTTTGTAATATCCTTCCCATCGCAGCTTCCCCTTATAAGATGCCTTTGGACGTAATCATTTGGTCAAGACTACTGGTTTACATGTTTTTTCACCTCTGCTTCCAACGTATCCGTCTTTCATACCCACTTAGACTATAATATACATTACTTTTATTTTCGTACCCCTTCATTTGTTAGTATTACTTGTTCGAACTCCTGTCAAGTTACTCGAAGCTTCTAGTCTTTCCATTGCCCCAGACCATTGTTCTATCAAGTCAAAATATCGCTCTACGTACCGAACCTCTCAAGACTGTGCTATTTCTTTCACATTACTTTGAAATCTTTGCACCTACAAATATCTCTTATTTTTTCCCAGCTAGACATGATTACTTATCTAAACAATTCTGACTCTGTGAATATTCAGATATCTCGCTTCCTGCATCATCCATTTTTAAGCCTCCATTTTATATATCTTCCTATTGCATTTACTCTGCTCTGATTTTGGCTCATGGCGGTTTTTGTTCATTGCTGTGTTAAACGTATGGGAGAGAGACTCCATGAGATTAGGTTACATCATGGAGCAAGGAAAACGGTGAAACTTGTTGAATGTGAAAGTGACGAGAACAATTTGCAACTTGACACTGAAGGTATAAAGACCTTTGAGTGGGACTATGATAAAATGAACAAACCACGGCCCACTCCACCTCTGTTTGACAGTGTTGATTTGTGTGATGATGTGTGGACACCCAACTAATTATGCGAACGTTACCTAGTTATTATGAATCATTATTCTCTCGCGATCCCATTGTGATACCTGTATAACCACATATGTAATTTTATTGTTCATCACTGTAATATATATCAATATGGTATCATTCTCTTCCATATGCACTTTAAGTTGGTTAGATATTTTCCCTGTTGATTAGTATACTATTACTATTAGTGTGATAAATTATCATATAAATATCATTCAATTATAAATGCTGTTTCTATGTATGTAGATTAAGTTAGATATTTCCTTTGCTGACCAGTATATGTACTCTTATTAGTAGTATAATACATTATCATACAATTTTTTTTTTTGGTAATCATAGGGGCATTTGTCTTCCTAGTATAACAGGAAAAGTGTATGGTAGGATACTTATTGACAGAGTTAGAGAAAGAACGGAGGAATTAGTTGCAGAAGAACAGGGAGGCAATAGGAAGGAAGAGTTGTGTAGATCAGATATTCATTCTTAGATCTTTAGTGGAAAAGTTTCTAGGGAAGGGAAAGAAGATGTATGCGGCTTTCATGGATTTGGAGAAAGCATATAACAGGGTGGATAGACAAGGACTGTGGAAAGTATTAAGAGTATATGGAGTAGATGGGAAGTTGTTGAATGCTGTGAAGAGTATGTATGATGGTGCTAAGGCTGCAGTGCATGTGGATGGTGAACTGAGTGATGTTTTCTCTTTGAAGGTTGGGTTGAAACAGGGATGTGCCATGTCTCCATGGTTGTTCAATCTGTACATGGATGGGGTAATAAAAGTGGTACAAGGTAGGGTAGTGGATGTTGGAGTGGCCCTGGTGAGAGAGGGTATGTTTGGAAACTCCTTGTACTGTTGTTTGCAGATGATACTGTGTTATTGAGTGAAGACGAAGGGGAGCTGCAAAGCTTGATGGATGAGTTTGGGAGAGTGTGTAAGAAACAGAATCTAAAGGTGAATGTAGGGAAGAGTAAAGTGATGGTCTTTGAGAGAGGTGAAGTCGGTGAATGTACAGCGAGGTTGGATAATGAGGAACTGGAAACTGGGAGTACGTTTAAGTACTTGGGTAGTGTGATGAGTGAGGATGGAGGTTTGGAGGGTGAAGTGCTTGAAAGGGTACAGCAGGGAAGAATGGTTGCTGGTTCCTTGAAAGCATTGATAAGAAACAGAGAAGTGAGCATGGAAGTGAAACAGTTACTACACGACAGTATTGTGATACCAACTCTAACGCATGGAAGTGAAGCTTGGACGTTGTTGGAAGGACACAACTCAAGAGTGAGAGCAGTGGAAATGAGTTATTTAAGAGGAGCCTGTGGAAACACATGGAGAGACAGGTTGACAAATGAGGATATATGGGAGCGTTGTGGTGTGGATGTGGATGTGATAGGATGCGTTAGGAGGAATACACTGAGGTGGTTTGGCCATGTGGAGAAGATGGAGGGTGAAAGACTGACGAAGAGAGTGTATGTGAGTGAGGTGGAGGGAGGGAGAGGGAGGAGGAGGCCGAGGATGAGATGGAGGGATGGGGTGGAGAGGTATATGAGAGAGGGGGGTGTGAGTTGGGAGCAGGGCAGTGAAATGGCGGGGGACAGGGCGATGTGGAGGTGATTTGTTTGTGGCCACCCCGAACGGGATTGAGGCGTCTGGCAATAGATAGATAGACAATTTTTTTTTATCATACACTTATAAGAATGTTGTTTTACTATTTAAATTGTTTTCTGTTAATCTATTTCAGTTTTAAAAAAAATATTGGAAGGTATATATCTGGATATCCGCTTCACCAGAGGGGGGGAGGGGGAGAAATGAAAGAGGAATGACCGGATGTTCCTCGCTGAGCCATCTGTGGGCGTCCTGAGTCAGTCTGAGGCCAGCAGACCTCTTGCAAAATCTCCTGGAGACATTTTTTTCTGTTGACAATGTAGTCGTGACACACAAAGGAAACTCTACCTATACCTAAAAAACTGAATGAGAGTTAGGGATTAACTATACTCTGTGGATGTAACATCTAATTCTAAATAAAACATCCAGTATGAAGACGGAGTCTTTAGGATCAACCTGAAATCCTGATGGTAAATCAACTGGTCCTCGTCTCGCATCAAGACAACTGTGAGAATTGTTTGTAGGTCATCTGGAATATGTACAATGACAGCACAGACATTAGCATGTAGTAGCTTTAAGAAATAAACATTTTGAGAATTTGATTGTGCTAGAAGACGTCCGAGATTAAAAACGTTATCATCTAGACGGATCTAGAATTTCAATCCATCATCATGATTCATGTTGGTGACTTAAAAAGGTGACTGCAGTGAGACTAATGTTCAAAATGACAGGAGCTATAACACATCCTTGCTTTGCTCTCACGTCCTCGTTGAAGGGTTTAGACTTGTTCCTACTTACGAACGCAAAGGGCATGCATGTTGTCGTGCAGGCTCTTCAGGATGATAAGGAATTTGTTCCGAACTCCTCATTTTGAAAGAGCATTCCATGAAACTTCTCTGTTGACAGTGTCAAATGCTTTTGCATGATCGCTGAATGTGATGTATAAGTCATGGTTCTGTTTGTGGCTTTTCGCTTATGTCTGTTGAACAACAAATATCACATCACAGGCGCTTTGTTCCTTCCGTAATCCACATTGTGTTTCAATATTATATTGACTCAGTCAGATGTTTGGTCAGTATTGATAACATTATCTTAGGTAGTACTATGCTGGCATTCACAAGGAGGGAGATACCTCTGCTGTTGTCATGATTTGATTGGTCCTGTTTCTTCTTGTAGATGGTTACATTATCAGAAACACGCCATTCAGATGAAACTTGTCCTTGGTTCTAGATAGTCGGTATGAGATCATGGAGGCACTGGTAGAGTAACTGGCCATCCCCATTGATTAGTTCAAATGGCTTGCCACGAGGACCATGGCTTTTGTTACAGTATTTTCCAGACATCAGATGGCCTTAACAGTTTCCACAAGTGTACGTGTGACACTGAGATCTGTCATTTAAGGATATTGTGCTCCCTCGGGTGCCTTCATTTCAGGAAGGTATTGAAGTGTTTTGCCCATATTTCTGGGATCACTTGCTTGTCTTCTAGGAGCTTTACTCTAGCTGATCGAATAAGGGCTATGTTGTGTTTGCTTGGCCCATAGATGTTTCTTATGGACTAGGAGAACCCATATTTGTCATTAATATCAGCACATCTATGCTGCTATTTTGCTTGCGCAGTTTACCATTTCTTCCCCATAACAAGCAAGCAGTCTTTGGTGGGTTTCACTTCTGAGTTTCGGGAATTCACGGTTAAGAAGCTAGGATGAGCCAACCAGTTGTTATGTGCTCTAATCTACACTGCAAGGGCACGTATGCCCTCAGCATTTTAAACAATTCAGCCTCCCACACTCCTAAATCTGTGTTGTAAGCATAGCGGAGAAATGTCAGAAGTCAGCGAGATACGTGGCTACCTTTGATTTTACTTTGGTTCTTTGCAATGACTTCTCAGTGTTGCAGGACATAGATCTACGTCACTGGCGTTTTAGAGGGGGACGTATATCTACATCCCCAACACGGTACGAGTTATGGTGGTGATTAGAGAAGTCTAGGGTTTCTGCTGCAGTGCTTTTAAGCAGTGCCTTAATGTTCAGCTACTCTGCATCTAGGTTTGTTGCATTATTGCTGGGTCAAGTGGAGGGCATTGAGACAATCTGTTAGTAATACTGCTGCAGAAGGTGTTACAAGATGCTGCCCCCTATAAAATACAATGGTTTAAGTTCTTGGAGGATGGTCTATGGTCCATCTGTGGCGTAAGATTAGTTGCAGTTTGATTAGTATAAGATTTTGGATTCATCTGCATAGTCTTGTACTTGTTCTTAAGTTGATAAATGGTGTTAATGATGACTGGATTATATTCCGAGCATAAGGATAATAATCTAATGTCATTCTTGTGCATGTTACTACACTATGGTAACCTATAATGCCTGGCTAGTGGTGATAATCTTTTCCTACTCTAGAATTAAAATCTACATGTAGGATGACTTTGCCACTATGTGGTACTGAGCGGGTCGCATTGAGAAAGGCATAAAATGATTTTTTAACTGTGTCCTTTGATTCAAGCTCTGGGGCTTAGGCAATGATGAATATTGCATATTGATCTTTAGAGAGTGGTATGCTCCAGTAGGGCATATCATACTCTCGGTTCAGGTTTGAATTTTGACGAAATAGAAATGGCTACAATGTATTCCTATGTAAAACTGAATTTCAAGATTGTTTTATATTCTAGAACTTAAAACAAAATTCATCGTCAAAATCTTGAGTTTCTACTTTGAAGGCTGCCTCACGTGACCTCAGGGCACTTGAACCACAGTGAGCCACCGTTCACCATTTTTTTCTTTGTTTTCTTAGATGTTTCAGTGCTTCAGGGTGTTGAGAAAATGTTTGGGTTTCACAGAAAACTTTTTTTTTTTTTATATATATAAAAAGCAGACCTGGCTCACCAGTTCTATTCTACTGCTCTCTGTGTGCTCTACTTCTCTAATGTGAGACCATCGTGAAATGCTGCCAGTGGTCAGTCTCTTACAAAAAAATCTTAAGGATGTTCAGCTTTGACCTGAACATCATTAGCATTTCTTGCCCTCACTCACCAGTCTACAGTATACTCTCACGACTCTATACAGCTTGAAAAGCAGTTGATACTTCTTGTACAGGTCTCTCACAGGACTGAGTGTGAACAGAGCAAGGATCCAAGTTGAGGGGAGTCTTCCTGAAGTTGTTGAGCTCAGTCAAGGTCATCGTGCAGGTAAAAATAGGCTAGTACATCTCCTCTGATGCCTAGTTGACTAAATTTTCAGGTGAAGTGACTTGCAGATTGACTTTAGAATTATTATGGGGTCTCACAGTTGTATCACTAAAGTCTCTTCATTCTCTAATCCTCTCTATCTGCCTCACACCAAAAGCTCCCTGTTGCTCATCTTCGTTGCACAGGAATGAAGTCAGAATTTTCTTAGAATGTGCATGGTAAGCTCCTCATATCACTACTGTAGAGATGATGTTCGTGTCCTCGGGGGTCTGGTTCCTCGGCAGCCTTAGGCTTGAAACAACATGCCCCGGCCCAAACTTGAGATGGTGTTTCACTTTGATGTCGTAGTACATTTTGAAGTAGAAGTCAAGACAAAACTTCATGAGGACCTTGAGCCTTCTCAGCACCTCCCCTTTCAGGTTGTTGTTCCTCGTCTACAACATCAAGATGGCCTATGCAGTTGTGAACCAAGTGGACTGGTTAAGAGGATCACACTTGAGACCAGCAGGCTGTGGACTGATGATTCCAGACTTAATGGTTTTAATTAGAATGTGCCTATTGTGCTGGTCTGTGGGGAGAGATTTAAGTATATTTTCTGGCATCTCTATGATCTCTTCATTTCCTTCCACTGGTGTGAAGCTGAAGTTGATCTCGAGTTCATTCACTACCTCAAGTGGTTTCCCAATAGGTCTACTGAAACCTTACAGGGGAGTTACAGGACCATCCAGCTTGATGATTAAGATCCTCAGACTGAGTTCGTTCACATGAAGCTGGCAGATCACCCAGTGTCACTTGCTACCCGGCATCTTCTATAACAGGGCTATAAAAGCGCCAGACCTCCCTGTGTCGGTATTAGTTGAGTCTACTCCTATCATTAAAAGACTCTCATCAGCTCCGTGAAACGTAAGCTACTCATGCAGGCCCTGAGCAATCATATGAGCAGGTGTTTCTCCTTCCTTGGGTTTCTCAAGAATGAAGTGAAAGAGGTACTTTTCTTGAGACTCCCACATCATAGTGTAATGCCCCTCCATCATCGTGTCAGGATGAAATCTCCTTGTCACTTCACCATATTTCAACATCTTAATCTTTGTATTCTGCTTACCATCAGAGGATATACCAAATATTGCATCTGTCTTCTGGCTGAATTCTTCAACTGATGAGGTAATTACTTCCACTTTGGCCCTCTAATCTTTCATGCCATTCATAGCCAAGAAAGCCTTATTTTAGAACGATGTCCTACCTTCATAAGGTCATTCAGGAAGCCTGTGGCAGTTGCGGCTACTGGGACATTCGCAACCTTGTACCTCAAAACTACTGAAGCTGTACCTTGGCTCTTCATGTTGTTTTGTGGAGCTTAAGTTTGAGTTTCAGTAGTCACTTCAGCGGGGCTGTCCATACAAGATTCAGTTGCATCAGTGTTGCCATAGGTTTCTTTTGCAACTTCTTCCAAGTTTGGCTCTTCGTCCTACTTAGAGCACGTCCACACATGTACTCGAACATAATATGTTGGCAACACAGTTGGAAACATTTTTGGGAACATGTTTGCAGCAATATTTGGACAGATGTATGCAAACTGCTCCTCTGAACTGTCTGCTTGCATTCCATCACCTCTACAACGGGTGCGTAGCACCCGTCTGGCAGCAAACTCTCATCCCTTTTCTGTCCAACTCTCTAATGCAAGAGTTAACCGTTACTCCCAGTCTTTCATTTATGCAACAGGTCAGCTCTGAAACTGTCTCCCTCTGTCTGTATTTCCTGCTGCCTATGATCTCCAGTCTTTCAAACACAGTGTGTCCAGGCATCTCAAAATGATCGGATCTTGAATTTGGCTCTCTATTGTATTTTGTTTTTCTCTTGGAGGGAACTGTAACTGCGGGCTCATGGCCTTTGGTTCCTTCTTCCTCGCATTAAAAAAAAAGAAAAAAGTTTCAGTGCAGCTTCGAGCACTGGCAGCAGAGGTGATGGGATAAGTGTGTTCATACAAGGCAGCTGAGACTTCATCATGATGTTGCCAACATGATCTGGACGCTGTTGTTCCCAACATGTTTACAGCGTGTTCGGTATTGTGTTGCTTACATGTTGCCAACACTTGTTTGAACACACGTGTGGATGCGCCCTTAAAGTCGCCCATGAGAAGCTCCTCTTTAGCAGCCTCCTGTTTCTACTTTCTCTTCACAGCAGCAGCTTCTTCAGCCACTTCATTCTTCAGTGCTCTGATCTGTCTCCTATTTTCTTTGAAGTCTACGGAAGACATCTGGATTCTTGATGCCTCAGAAGTCTTTACTTTCTGTTAGTACAGCCACTCAAGATCCAGTTTAGGAATATTCCTTCCAAAGGACAGTCACAGTTCACATGGGACTTGAATGAGCCATCTGAGCACCCACTGTCCACTGAGCCACTAAAGAAGGTCTGATGATTACAAACACAAACTTCACGGAGATAATCCAGATCAGCCATCCTCTTCTCTCTAGTAGAGACTAACGTCTGTCATCTCCTACCACTTCGAGAAGGTCTTACATGAGAGTGGTTTTGTCAGTTATTGCCAAAGGCGGGGAGAACTTTGTATTTGGCTTCTTCAACTGAGTCATCACAAGTGAAGATATCTCGTCAGTCATCTCTTGCAGAGAGTATTTAGATCTTTGGATTTCATCACTGAGGAGCTCTTCCTCATGCAGATGTATTCCTCTCAGAAGGAAGGACGGCCCTCCAACTTGGCATCTCGCAGGGAATAAACTTGCCTGGGCCCACAAAATCCTAGATGTTTGATCTTGTAAAAATCCTGGTTTTAGGGGTGCATTAGGCCATCATGACAAATAACACACCATAAGCTGATCTGTTTGATCCTCGCTCCGCTTAACCTGTATCCTATCCTATCCCGTCTAAGCTGGTGAAGCTTGTCCCTATATATATATGCATACTGACATATCTGCCCAAATTGTTGGTGTTCGTCTCCACTGTCAAGGCTGTGAGAGGGGCAAACTGACCCCTTCCTTTCTGACTGCGTGATCAGTTTTGCAGGTTTCATGAAATTTATGACACTGAACAACCAGTCAGAAAAGAGGGGGTTATTCTACCTCTCTCACAGACCCCACAGTGAAGACGAGCTCCGTCAATTTAGGCGGATACATTTGTGTTTCAACACAGAACAGAAATAATCAATTTTGACCAAGAAAATGGTATTTTAATGAAAACCGGTAGAAAAAATATCTTTGTTGGAATTAAATCTTACGTAAAAATACATAATTATATGAGTATAAACAGGACTTGAGATTATATGATATGCCCTGTTTTCACCAGGACATCAGCCTCTCTGATATACCCTCAGGCAATCATTGGATCATCAGTAGCAGATTGTTTCAGACTGCTAAGTCAATACAAAGATTTCTTCTTACATTGCCCTGGTATTCCCTCCAGAAATTGGTGTAACTTTCTCCTGCTTTTATTAGCTTGTCCTCTCCTGAGAGACAAGTCTCTTTTTATCTTTTCAGTTCATGGGCAATAGGGGAAGTCCTACAGTTTAGTCCTGTGTCTTGGTCAGTATCAAGCAAGGTTCGTATATTCCAGGTACCAAGGGTCAGAGGGATTCTTTTCTTTTTTCAGTTATAATGCGGGATGCTTTGACAGACCTGGTTATCTGCCTAGGTACTCCAGAGCAGTAGATGTATAGGTTTCCTTTTCTCAAACCCGTCGGGGTAAGCTGTTGGGCGTCTATTTCTGACTGCTTAATCGCACTGGATGCTGCCGAAACATAAGTTGCTACTATGCCATCATGGCAGAGACCTCTGGTCTAGTCCAGCCTATGTGCAGGGCTCGAGCTAGCAGCTTCCAGTGACATACATGACATGTCACCATCATCATATTCTGTCATCATAGGCCTTTGAATTTTGATGAATGAAATGGGAGGTGAGTATAACAGTGGGCTAGCACAGTGAGTGGATTTGGCATGATGGTGAGGGTGCACAGTCCTTACCACCACATGACTTGGGCCTTCTCAGCCTGTGATGGTGGAAATAAGATTCACAAAATCCACCTACTGATCAGGGTTGCAGGAGTCTGCCGGGTGCTGTCTGTCAGCCCTTGACTTCCGTGGGACTTGACTCACGGATTTTTCATTTTGGGTTTACTTCCATAGCATTACCCTGTCCAGGACAATTCACAGGACAGTGGACCCGGGAACACTTAGTCTGACACTTCACTGATCGCCTCTCCAGCATGGGTAACCCTATCCTGCTGACCGGGAGGTACAGCCAGGGAAAGTTCCGCATTACCCACCTCCCGAACCACTGGCATTAGACTGGTGAATGTGAAGCAGCAGCCAGACCTCACAAGTGTGGTAACTCTGAGTGTGAAGGAGGGAGGGGGCTGATTGGGGGCAGAGTAGGGTTTAGTGATAAATTGGGAATCACGTGTAATGTATGACTTGGAAGGTGTGATGGAATTAATTTAGTAAGTGCAGATGACAATATGATGCTAGCATTATATGAAAAAAAAAATTATATAAATGTCTATAGCGCTAGTGTTCTCAGGAAAGTTATGGAAGTTTGCTTGGGTTCGGACAGAGGTTTGAATGTTTCCTTCTTTCTCGTCATTAACATGAGACGATTCTCCAGGAGATCTTCATAATAATATAAATTTACATTTTGTGTTGAAAACAAAACCACTATTATCTATCTATCTATCTGTCTATCTATCTGTCTATCTACATATATATATATATGTATTTGTGTATATGTGTAAATTCTCATAAATTTATGTATATATATATATATATATATATATATATTTATGTATATATGTGCAGTATGTGATGTGGTGTGTGGGAGGAAGAGAAGACGGAGGGGGGTGCAAGGAACAGCGTGGTGGACTGCAGAGGTGAGACAGGCTGTGGCACAAAAGAAGAAAGCATACAATGAATGGATGAGAAATAGGGGCGTGGAAGAAGTTGAGAGGCGGAAGAAAGAGTTATATGTAGAAAGAAAGAGAGAGGTGAAAAGATTAGTAAGAGAGAGTAAGAAGGGAGTGGATCAGGAATTTGGAAGGAATTTGAGTGTAAAGTGGAGGGACTGTAAGAAGATGTACTGGAAAGAGGTGAAGAAAGTAAGACAGGGTGGAAGTGAGGTTAGCAGGAGAGTGAAAGATAAAAATGGTAGATTACTAGTGGAGAAGGGAGAAAAAGTGAGCAGATGGAGAGAACACTTTAAGCAATTGTTGAACATAGAGGATGGAAGTAATGCGAGTATAAGTGGCTGGGGAATGGCTGGGAGAAGGAGGGAGGTGAGAAGACAGGAAGAAATCAGTAGGATAGAAGTTGTGGAAGCAATGAAGAAAGTCAAAAGGGGGAAAGCCCCAGGAATTGATGGAGTGTGTGGTGAAATCCTGAAGCATGGGGGAGAGATAGTAGTAGAATGGATGTGGAAGATGTGCAGATTGGCCTGGGAGGAAGGTAGAGTCCCGGAGCATTGGAAGTCAGGTATAATTATTCCCTTGTACAAAGGAAAAGGGGAAAAAGAAGTGTGTGGTAATCATAGGGGCATTTGTCTTCTTAGTACAATAGGAAAAGTGTATGGTAGGATACTTATTGACAGAGTTAGAGAAAGAACAGAGGAATTAGTTGGAGAAGAACAGGGAGGCTTTAGGAAGGGAAGAGGTTGAGTAGATCAGATATTCATTCTTAGATCTTTAGTGGAAAAGTTTCTAGGGAAGGGAAAGAAGTTGTATGCGGCTTTCATGGATTTGGAGAAAGCATATGACAGGGTGGATAGACAAGGATTGTGGAAAGTATTAAGAATATATGGAGAAGATGGGAAGTTGTTGAATGCTGTGAAGAGTATGTATGATGGTGCTAAGGCTGCAGTGCGTGTGGATGGTGAACTAAGTGAATTTTTCTCTTTGGAGGTTGGGTTGAAACAGGGATGTGTCATGTCTCCATGGTTGTTCAATCTGTTCATGGATAGGGTAAAAAAAGAGGTATAAGGTAGGGTAGTGGATGTTGGAGTGGCCCTGGTGAGAGAGGATAGTGTTTGGAAACTCCCTGTACTGTTGTTTGCAGATGATACTGTGTTGTTGAGTGAAGACGAAGGGGAGCTGCAAGGCTTGATGGATGAGTTTGGGAGAGTGTGCAAGAAACGGAATCTAAAGGTGAATGTAGGGAAGAGTAAAGTGATGGCCTTTGAGAGAGGTGAAGTCAGTGAATGTACAGCGAGGTTGGATGGTGAGGAATTGGAAAATGTGAGTACGTTTAAGTACTTGAGTAGTGTGATGGGTAAGGATGGAGGTTTGGAGGGTGAAGTGCTTGAAAGGGTACAGCAGGGAAGAAAGGTTGCTGGTTCTTTGAAAGCAGTGATAAGAAACAGAGAAGTGAGCATGGAAGTGAAAAAGTTACTACAGGACAGTATTGTGATACCAACTCAAACGTATGGAAGTGAAGCTTGGACATTGTTGGAAGGACACAAATCAAGAGTGAGAGCAGTGGAAGTGAGTTATTTAAGAGGAGCCTGTGGAGTCACATGGAGAGACAGGCTGACGAATGAGGACATAAAGAAGCGTTGTGGTGTGGATGTGGATGTGATAGGAAGTGTTATGAGGAACACACTGAGATGGTTTGGCCATGTGGAGAGGATGGAGGGTGAAAGACTGAAGAAGAGAGTGTATGTGAATGAAGTGGAGGGGGGAAGAGGGAGGGGGAGGCCGAGGATGAGATGGAGGGATGGGGTGGAGAGGTATATGAGGGGGGGGTGAGTTGGGAGCAGGGCAGTGAAATGGCGGGGGACAGGACTACATGGAGGCGATTTGTTTGTGGCCACCCCAAACGGAATTGAGGCGTATGGCAAAATATATATATATATATATATATATATATATATATATATATATATATATATATATATATATGTTTTTGTGTATATATGTGAATTCGCATAAATTTATTCATTTATCCTCTGTCGTCCCACTGTAAATATCCGCCTGCAACATTTCCAGTGTTATTCTGGCTCGACCGTGAGTTAAGGGAAGCGTGGAATAATAATAAAAAAAATTTATATGGGCGATTAACAGGTTTTTCGTTTTCCTATAGACAGAATGACATGGGAGGTCCTAATTGTAAGATCAGTCTCTGTAAATATCATTCCTATCGAACATTACAAAACGAAGCCAAAGAAGCATACCTTTGATAGTAAACATGTATTGATACAGTGGCATGAGCAACTCTCCAAACCCTCCCACCCCCGGCCACCCTCTCGCCCAGTCACAGTTACCAGACATATAGGATCGGGCTGCTGCTTTGCGACTATTCGTTGACCACCAGTGCTCTGAACAGTGGGTAATGCGGAACTTTCCCTGGCTCTACAGTTACCTCCACTTGTAACGAGTACAGCGGGTGGTGAGTTTAGTTAAATGTGGCACCACTGTGTTTGTTTACATCATAGCAATAGTAATTGAATGGGCAGACCTGACAGAGCTTCCCCTCCGCTATAGTATCTAGTATCCACTGAAACAATGTTCTGTCAAGTCATCTGTCTACAAATACAAGTGTTTGCCACGTGTTTATAGTGGAAGAAAAACAAATAGTAATGCCACTGGCTCCCATTGATTCTCTGACAGGAGATGACTGTGAGGCGAGGTGGAACGGAGGCGAGATAGATGGTGCGGGCACATGTATCGAAGCTTTGTCGTGTTTCGTTTAGAAAGATGATGGGTGTGATTATACAGATGTTCTAAGGCGATCTATAACTTCGTATGCTATAACCTGTATTAGAAGAATGTTGGAGTCTTAATGTTCGTCATACATTGCGGTGAACAACTGCAGTTGAACATGCATGTTAGGTGTGATGTCTGGTGTCTCGAAACGTGGTTCACCTGAGTCTAGTGAGTGTTCAGCTCAACTGCTGTAACATTTTTGTGGCTGAACCAGGAAGGCCACAAATGATTCATGATAATGCATGTGACACAGCGGTCATGCCATGTTGTGCATCATCCAGTCTGTTTTATTGTGAGGAAAGACAATCACTATATTTGCAAACCATGGTATTAGTAAATGTCCTTGTTGCATAGGATTACACCTACTTTGAGTGTTGGACAGCTATTGGCTTGATGTGCGAAAATGTTGTGCAGTCATCATACTGATGGATCACGTGGAGGTAATGAGATACTGTATTTGCATAATGGATGCATGTCTTGTATTATAATAATTGAAATAACGGTGTTATGTGTGTCCAGTCCAAAAATGATGTCGCTTTCTTCGAGGTGCTATTTCATTAGTCTAGATAGCTGTGACACAACATTCACAAACATTGATTATCATATATCATACTCTCTCTTTAAATCATTCATACATTAGTTTTCATACAAGTATTACACATTCAGGCTCTCCTTAGCTCCAGATGCATTTTAGTATTTAACCCTGAAATGCAAAACCTGGGTGAATTTCTCCCAGTCACGTGTAGGATGCAGTCATTAAGTGGCTTTGGGCTTCAGAGTAGTGTGTGTCCCTGTAGTCTCCTGACATACTTAGATGTTGTTGTGAGTGGTAGTTTTCGGTTCCTCCTCTTATTGGTTTACTATGTGCATGCAAATTCGGGTGATTTTCACCCAGCATTTGTAATAAATGGTGGCTACACCTGCCCTATCAAGTGCAGCTCCTGCTGACACAGGTACACCTGGCCCACCAAGTGCAGCCCCTGCTGACACAGCTACACCTGGCCCATCAAGTGCAGCCCCTGCTGACACAGCTATACCTGGCCCATCAAGTGCAGCCCCTGCTGACATAGCTACACCTGGCCCATCAAGTGCAGCCCCTGCTGACACTGCTACACCTGGCCCATTAAGTGCAGTCCCTGCTGACACAGCTACACCTGGCCCATCAAGTGCAGTCCCTGCTGACGCTGCTACACCTGGCCCATCAAGGGCAGACTCGCCTGCCGCAGCCACCAGATCAACAAGAAGGAGGACCCAGGATGACGAGGATGTGCCACCAATTGTAAATTTTCAAGCGAGCACCCTGGCCAGTGTATCAGGCTTCAGGTGGAGTTGTCGTCCACAGATTGCCCAAAGAGGAAGAACACCATCTAGAAATACTACTACACCATTTACCCCTGGCCCTACTAGACAGACGTTTAGCATTATATTACTCAAAAAAATACCCCTTTTTTTCTAACCTCATGTAGGCTGATGAGTGAGGCCAGGGAAGCAATGGGGGCCTACCTGAGGGCCACAGGACTCAAGTGTGTGTGAGCCATTGCTGAACTCTCAGAATGGAATATTAGGAATTGCAAGGATTGTTTTGTGAGTCACAAGAAAAATTTTGTTATTTTACATAGTTTATTCAAGTCACGCCTTTAGTTTTAATATTATAGTTTAAGTTGGTGTTTTTGTGGGAATGTACAATAGAAAAGTTGAACTTTTGTACCCCAGTATCAGAACTAATAAATCTTTATTATATGTTACATTTTATTGTTTCTGAAAATTGGGTATATTTCACCCGGGTTTTGCATTACCGTTGCAAAACCTAGGTTTTCCATTTCAGGGTTAATCGTGAGTCTAGACTCACACACTCTTCATCAAGAGGTAGCAATATTTCCATTACCATGCATGTCTGTCTGTTGTATGCCATTACAACACAAGGATTTAGTATGTGGCCACGGCCACAAGAACTATATTGGTGGCGTTGTGCTGCTGGGAGAGTGTAAAATTGCGGTCAGTCTACGTGTGATTCTGCAGGAAGTTTGGTAATAAACTTCACCAACTTATTCAGACTCCTGCCAAGCTAGCAGCCAAATTCATACTCCTGCCAAGTGAGCAGCCAAAGTCGCAATTATTGTGACTATACAGACTGACCATTAAACACACTTTCACCTCCCAGATCCTGGTTTCAGCCAGCAGAAACATTACGTAGTAAAGTGAACAGTGCAGTTTTATATGTAAAGTAAATATTCTTTTAGGCACTGTGTCATCATACAGGCTTATACAGTATAACAGCCAAAGATAGGCTGGAGTTGCAGTAGCATAAAGATTGAGTGCTGCTGGAGCTTCCAAGTAAACGTAATCAACATTGGTGCACCAGCACCTGGATTGTAAAACCCAACCACCACGCTTGAGGAAAAATACACCCGGATTCTGAAGCTACCCCGGGTCATCCAGTTGAATAACGCAGCCTCGGAGTCCCCGGGGGGGGGACCATAAATGCCTCCACCTTCTGCCCCTCTCCTGGTGACGACTCAAGATGCCTGGAACCACTGTCTGACTCTCTTTTTCTTCATTTCTGCAACATTCGTGGCCTTTCCTCTAATTTTTGCTCTGTTGAGCACCACCTCTCCTTCTCTAAACCTCACCTTCTTTTTCTAACTGACACTCAGGTGTCTGAGGCAACTGACAGCAGACCCTTTTCTGTATCTTCCTATTTCTCTATACTTATTTCAAAGCCAAAGGTGGCTGTTATGTATATATATATACGCAACAACTTATCTTGCTCTCATGTTCCTGAACTCGATTCTTCTGATTTCTCTATACTGTGGCTTCGGCTTTCCTGTCATTCTCTGACTAAAAATATCTGTGCTGTTTACTTATCTCCTAATTCTACTATCAAAAATTCTTTGACAATCTTACATCAACAATGGAACACATTCTATCCATTTCTCCTTTCTCTGAAATCTCCATTCTTGGAGATTTCAATGTTCATCACCACCTTTGGCTCTCCTCTCCTTTCACTGATCCACCTGGTGAACAAGCCTACACCTCTTCTATCCTTAATGACCTAGAGCAGCTTGTACAGCACCCTACCCATATCCCTGACTGCCTTGGAGAGACCTCCAACATACTTGACCTTTTCCTTACAA
>NC_136968.1:7321515-7341515 GCF_032717465.1 Coenobita brevimanus | reverse complement strand
AAAATGTTAAACTTGTCCCTCCTTTTAATGAATCTGATTTAACAAAGTATTTTCAGTTGTTTGAGAGGGTAGCTACAGGTTTTAATTGGCCCAGAAAGTATTGGCCAGTACTCCTTCAAACTGTTCTCACCAGTAAAGCTCAAGTAACTTATGCATCTTTGCCTCAGGATCAATCTGATAATTATGATGTAGTTAAGAGCTTGATTCTTAAGGCCTATGAGCTTGTTCCTGAAGCTTATAGAGTAAAATTTAGGACAACTTACAAGCAAGATAAGCAATCCCATGTTGAGTATGCAAAAATTAAAGAAGATCTGTTAGAGCAGTGGTTAAATTCTAAGAATGTGGATTCTGATTTCGGTAAATTTAAGCAGATGATTTTGCTGGAGGACTTCAAAAGGTGTATAAATAAAGATGTAAGCCTATATCTTGATGAGAAAAGAATAGATAATTTGTCTGATGCTGCAGTTTTAGCTGATGAATATGTTCTCACTCACAAGAGATATTCTAGAGAAAAAAAGAAAGCTGAGAGTAAGTACGTTGCCTCTACTCAGAGTACAGGTAACAGGAAAGAGAATAAAGATGATGTTTCTCAGGAAGTAAATACCAGCTTCACCTCTAGATTTCAGAAAAGTAAATGTACTTATTGTAGTAAGCTTGGTCATACTACGGAGAAATGTTTCAGGAGACAGCGTGATGTGAACAAAAAGGAGTCTTTAAATATTCAGTCAATTGGTCTAGTGTCCACCCTTGAGAGTTCCCAGAATTCTTTAACTGAGTTAACTGAACCTGCTTTGAGGGGTAACTTAAATTCTCATGATGGAGCTCCTCTTTTGAGCAGTAACGTGGGTGACACTCTCAAGAGTTCATGTGTTAATTTCCTGTCTGATGGTTTTGTCAGTCCTCTGGACAGTAATGACAGGAAATCAGTTAAAATATATCGTGACACAGGTGCTTGCCAATCCCTTATGCTGACCAGTGTTCTAGGTCTCTAATGTTAATTCCTCTGATGAAACTGTAATCTTACAAGGTGTAGGGAATAATTACTTATCTGTCCCTCTGTGCGGAGTGAATTTAGAGTCTGGTTTTGTTAATGGTTCCGTTATGGTTGGGTTGGTTGAGACACTCCCAATGTCAGGTGTAACTTTCTTACTTGGAAATGATATTGGTGGAAGTCAAGTGTGTCCAGCTCCTCAGTTGTCTAGTGAGCCAGTGGCTGTGTCCCAGGATTGTGATGTCCCTGATGTGTTCCCTGCATGTGCTGTCACTAGGGTTAAGTCTAAAGTTACTGGTGATTTAGAGGATAATGATGATGATGTTATCCTAGCTGACACTTTTCTTGCTAATTTGGACCACTCACCAGATGAGGCAGTACCCCGTAGTGTTGATGATTTGTCTCGTCAAGAGTTGGTTGAGTTGCAGATTGCTGACCCTGAGTTGAAAGGTCTAGCTAACTCTGCTTACAGTGAAGAAGAGTCAGCCGGTGCTTCTACTTGTTATTATGTAAAGTCAGGAGTACTTATGAGGAAGTGGAGACCCCCAACAGCATCAGCCGACTGTGAATGGGAGGTTGTACATCAAGTTGTCATCTCTCGTGTTTGTAGGCAGGATATCATTAGAGTGGCTCATGATTCCAGTTTGGCAGGACACCTTGGAGTAAGGAAGACTGTGGCACGCATTTTGAAACACTTCTACTGGCCAGGTATCTTCAGGGATGTTTCCTGGTATTGTAAGTCTTGTCACACCTGTCAAGTTGTGGGGAAGTGTAATCAGACCGAAAAGGTTGCACCTCTAGTTCCCATTCCTCCTTTCGAGGCGCCTTTCACCCGTGTGTTGGTGGATATTGTGGGCCCTCTTCCTAAGACTTCTTCAGGATTTTCTTATGTGTTGACCCTGATTGATATGGCTACTCGTTATCCTGAAGCCATTCCACTTAGAAATATCTCAGCAAAGAACGTGGTTAAGGAAATGCTAGGGTTCTTCACAAAGTTTGGTCTGCCCAAGGAGGTACAGTCAGACTGGGGAAGTAATTTCATGTCAAATGTTTTCAAGCAGTCTCTGAAAGAGTTGGGCATCACCCAGATCACGTCTTCAGCTTACCATCCCCAGACCCAAGGAGCGTTGGAGAGATATCATCAAACACTCAAATCGATGCTCAAGAAATACTGTTTGGAACATCAGAAAGACTGGGATAAAGGTCTTCCATTCGTTGTATTTGCCGCAAGAGAATCTCCAAATGAATTACTGGGCTTCTCACCTTTTGAACTACTGTTTGGCCATGAAGTAAGAGGACCCCTTAAGCTACTCAAGGAATGCTGGCTGTCGGAGGAAGATGACGTCAACCTGCTGGAGTATGTGATGAAGTTCAAAGAACGGCTGTCCACTGCTTTACAACTGGTGCGAGAGAATTTAGGAGCTGCTCAGGAGAAGATGAAGACTTGGTATGATAAGTCCAGGTTACGCCACTTTCAGCCAGGAGATCAGGTTTTGATTCTGCTACCGGTTCATGGGCAACCTCTTCAAGCCAAGTTTAGTGGTCCTTATTTCGTGGAGAAGAAACTCAGTGATGTCAACTATGTCATCGCCACACCAGATCGTAGAAAGAACAAGCAACTATGTCACATCAACATGCTAAAGTTATATCACAGGCGGGACGAAAATAATCCAGTCTGCACTGTAGCTGTTCCACCCGAGTCTGCAAGTGAAGCTCTCCCATGCAGTATGAGCCTGAGTGATAGTTTGGGGAAGAATCCTGATATCATGAATGATCTCCAGACTAAGCTTTCTCATCTACCTCCCGAGGAAAGGCAGGAGTTTTCGGCATTACTGCAGGAGTATCCGCAAGTGTCCCGTGCTACTCCAGGAAGAACCACTGTGTTGATGCATGATGTCGATGTTGGAGACGCAAAGCCAATTAAACTGCCTCCTTACCGTGTGAACCCAGTGCAAGTTCCTCTTATCCAGAAGGAGCTTGGCTACCTGTTGGACCACAAGATGATTGAGCCCTGTCAGAGCGAGTGGAGTTCTCCTGTCACTCTAGTCCCTAAGCCAGGTGGGTCACAGCGGCTTTGCATCGACTACAGACGTGTTAATCAGATAATCAAAACAGACACTTACCCTCTCCTCGTGTGGAAGATTGCATAGACAAGATCGGAAAGGCTAGGTACATAAGTAAGTTTGATTTGTTAAAGGGATACTGGCAAGTACCTATGACTGAACGTGCTAGGGAGATCTCATGTTTTGTAACACTAGGAAAGACTTTTGCATGTTCTGTAATGCCGTATGGTATGAAGAATGCACCAGCCACATTTCAGAAGCTCATGAATGTTGTAACAGAGGGTTTGGCAGGGTGTGTTGTTTATATTGATGATGTATTAATCTTCAGTGACAACTGGAAAGATCACCTATGTCATGTCAGTAAATTTCTTGAGCGTTTAGTTCAGGCTAATCTTGTAGCTAATTTATCAAAGTGTGAGTTTGGTCAAGCTAAAGTTCAGTACCTTGGGTACGTAATTGGTGATGGACATGTTGCACCGCCAGCAGCTAAGGTTCAGGTTATAAGTGATCTTCCCAGACCTAAAAGTAGGAAAGAGCTACAAAGATTTTTGGGAATGGTAGGTTATTACAGGAGATTTTTTCTTAACTTTTCAATTCTTGTATCAACACTTACAGACCTACTGAAAAAGGGAGTTAAATTTGTCTGGACCGATAACTGTGAATCCTCTTTCAACAAACTTAAAGCTATTCTATTAAGTCAGCCAGTGCTCGCTACTCCAAATTTTGCTAAGCCTTTTAAGATGGCTGTTGATGCAAGTGATACAGGAGCTGGGGCTGTTTTGCTGCAAGAGGATGATCAGGGTATTGAACACCCTGTATCTTATTACAGTAAGAAGTTCACTCCACCTCAAAAGAACTACTCCACTATTGAGAAAGAGCTTTTGGCCTTGATTTTGGGTTTACAGCATTTTTCATTTTATTTGTGTTCTGGTTTTGACCCCATAGTCATTTATACCGATCATAACCCACTAAAATTCCTTAGTAAGTTTAAAGATAAAAATCATAGATTGACAAGATGGAGTCTACTTCTTCAGGAGTATTCATTAGACATACAACATGTCAGGGGGAAAGAAAATGTTATTGCAGATTGCTTATCTAGACTTTAGACAGATTGTTTTAGAGTAATAAGAAATTTCCTTTGTAAATTTCTTTTTCTTTGTGGGGAGGTGTTACATAGCCTATGATTTCATCATCCTTTGTGTAATTTTAACGCACAGTATGCTGCATGTTTGATCACGAACGTGTTCTGCCTCAGTCCCCCCCTTCTACCGTTATAGTAGAGTAAGTCCTTCTTTATGTTGTTCTGAGCGGGATTGTCAACTCTTTGTCCCCATGGCTTCATTTGCGCGTCCTTCTTACAAGTTGTATGAAGCTCTGCCGGCCCCTATATAATGAGCTCAGTCTCTACATTAATTGCCACTTAGATCTACTCATTTTGTTCACATCTCTGTCCTCCCCTGTACAGTTGTTATTATTGAGTGCTCAGGAAGTCTCCAACCATCTAGCAGCTGTGTAGTTTGAGTATGAGTGTTATTGCATTTTTTCTTGTACTGTGTAGCATAAGGTGTTAATTCTTGGGCATGGTAAGGTTTTTGTGATTAATGTAAGGTTTTATGTCAGCCAATCATTAATAATAGTTTGTATCTGTAATAATTTATCTTGCATTAACTGAGCATTACCCAGTGTATTTTCATTTTATCAGGGCTGACTTAGATAAATTTACTCTTGCTAATTTCGTGTTAATAGAGGCTATTGCAGTTAACCATATATTTAACCTGTTTTTTTGCCATTACATTATCCTTATGAGTCCTGAATGTTTTGTTGTTAGTTTGAGCATTAAACTTTAACTTGTAATTTTACCTAACTCTTATATTTTGAACCTGGACCTTTACGGGACAGTAGTGATTATTAGTATTCTCACTTAAAGTGTACATATCTTTCTCTGTTCCGTAACAATATATATATATATATATATATATATATATATATATATATATATATATATATATATATATATATATATGTGTGTGTGTATATATGTATATATATATATGTGTATAAATATATATATATATATATATATATATATATATATATATATATATATATATATATATATATATATATATATATATATATATATAAGTAAAGAGAGGGACACCCTGTCTCTCTCTCTCTCTCTCTCTCTCTCTCTCTCACAAATTCCTGCCCTTTCTTTTTTAATGGGTAACGAGACCTGATACTGACTTCTTTATCATATCGCATCACTACGACGAGATTACAGCCTTATCATTGGCCTTACGTAAATCTACTGGATGACTTATGGTGGCTTTAAAATCCGGGTGTATTTTTCCTAATGTTCGGTGGTTGGGTTTTACAGTGCAGATGCTGGTGCACCAGTTTTGATTACGTTTACTTGAAAGATCCAGCAGCACTCATCCTTTATCCTACCGCAGCTCCAGCTTGTCTTTGGCTGTGTTATACTGTATAAGCCTGTATGATGACACAGTGCCTAAAACACTCCTTACTTTACACATAAAACTACATTGTCACTTTATTACTTAATGTTTCTGTTGGCTGAAAACAGGATTTCGTTCAGACTGCTGGGAGATGAAAGTGTGTTCAATGGTCAGTCAGTATACTGTAGTCACAAAAACCGCCACTTTGGCTGCTTGCTTGGCAGGAGTGTGAATTTGGCTGCTAGCTTGGCAGGAGTCTGAATAAGTAGGTGAAGTTTATTACCAGACTCCCTGCAGAATCACACGTAGACTGTACGCAATCTTACACTCTCCCAGCAGCACAACGCCACCGATATATTGCGTGTAGCTGTGGCCACATACTAAAACCTTGTGTTGTAATAGCAGACAACAGACAGACATGTATGGTAATGGAGCTATAGCTACCTCTGGATGAAGAGTGTGCAAGTCTTGACTCACGATTAAATACTGTAATGCGTCTGGAGCTATGGAGGGCCTGAATGTGTAATACTTGTATGAAAACTAATGTATGAATGGTTTAAAGAGAGAGTATGATATACGATAATCAATGTTTGTGAATGTTGTGTCACAGTTATCTAGATTAATGAAATAGCACCTCGAAGAAAGCTACATCATTTTTGGACTGGACACACATAACACCGTTATTTCAATTATTATAATACAAGACATGCATCCATTATGCAAATATAGTATCTCATTACCTCCACGTGATCCATCAGTATGATGACTGCACAACATTTTCGCACATCAAGCCAATAGCTGTCCAACACTCAAAGTAGGTGTAATCCTATGCAACAAGGACATTTACTAATACCATGGTTTGCAAATATAATGATTGTCTTTCCTCACAATAAAACAGACTGGATGATGCACAACATGGCATGACCGCTGTGCCACATGCATTTTCATGAATCATTTGTGACCTCTTTGGTTCAGCCACAAAAATGTTACAGCAGTTGAGATGAACACTCAAAAGACTCAGGTGAACCACGTTTCGAGACACCAGACATCACCCCTTTTAACATTTATGTTCAACTGCAGTTGTTCACCATAACGTATGACGAACATTAAGACTCCAACATTCTTCCAATACAGGTTATAGCATACGAAGTTATAGATCACCTCTGAACATCTGTATAATCACACCCTTCATCTTTTTAAACGAAACCCGACAAAGCTTCGATACATGCGCCCGCACCACCTATCCCCCCTCCCCTTCGTTCTACCTCGTCTCACAGTCATCTCCTGTCAGGAAACAATGGGAGCCAATGGCATTACTATTTGTTTTTCTTCCACTATACATACGTGGCAAACACTTGTATTTGTAGACAGAGTATGACATGATAGAACATTGTTTCTGTGGGTACTAGATACTGTAGCGAAGGGGAAGCTCTGTCGGGTCTGCAAATTCGTTTGCTATTACTACGATGTAAACACACACAGTGGTGCCAAATTTCACCAGACACACCATCTGCTATGCTCGCGAAGGGGAAGCTCTGTCGGGTCTGCAAATTCGTTTGCTATTACTACGATGTAAACACACACAGTGGTGCCAAATTTCACCAGACACACCATCTGCTATGCTCGTTAGAAGTGGAGGTAACTGTACCTCCCCTGGTTGGCACGGCCCACCAGATTTACTGAGTATGCAAGCCCCTCACCACGACAAGGTGGTTCACACACACACACACACACACACACACACACACACACACACACACACACACACACACACACACACACACACACACACACACACACACACACACACACACACACACACACACACACACACACACACACACACACACACACACACACACAAACACACCACCCGCTGTACTCGTTAGAAGTGGAGAACAAATTGCCTCCAAGTCGCCCTGTCCCCAGCCATTTTACTGCCCTGATCCCAACTCACACCCCCTCACTCATATACCTCTCCACCCCATCCCTCCATCTCATCCTCGGCCTCCCTCCCTCTTCCCCCTCCACCTCACTCACATACAATCTCTTCGTCAGTCTTCACCCCTCCATCCTCTCCACATGGCCAAACCACCTCAGTGTGTTCCTCCTAACGCTTCCTATCACATCCACATCCACACCACAACGCTCCTTTATATCCTCATTCGTCAGCCTGTCTCTCCATGTGACTCCACAGGCTCCTCCTAAATAACATTTCAACTGCTCTCACTCTTGACTTGTGTCTTTTCAACAACGTCCAAGCTTCACTTCCATACGTTAGTGTTGGTATCACAATACTGTCATGAAATAACTTTTTCACTTCCATGCTCACTTCCCTGTTTCTTATCCCTGCCTTCAAAGAACCAGCAACCTTTCTTCCCTGCTGTACCCTTTCAAGCACTACACCCTCCAAACCTCCATCCTTACTCATCACACTACCCAAGTACTTAAACGTACTCACATTTTCCAATTCCTCACCATCCAACCTCGCTGTACATTCACTGACTTCACCTCTCTCATAGACCATCACTTTACTCTTCCCTACATTCACCTTTAGATTCCGTTTCTTACACACTCTCCCCAAACTCATCCACTATGCCTTGCAGCTCCCCTTCGTCTTCACTCAACAACACAGTATCATCTGCAAACAACAGTACAGGGAATTTGGAAACACTATCCTCTCTCACCAGGGCCACTCCAACATCCACTACCCTACCTTGTACCTTTTTTATTACCCCATCCATGTACAGATTAAACAACCATGGAGACATGACACATCCCTGTTTCAACCCAACTTTCAAAGAGAAAAATTCACTTAGTTCACCATCCACACGCACTGCAGCCTTTGCACCATCGTACATACTCTTCACAGCATTCAACCACTTCCCATCTACTCCATATATTCTTAACACTTTCCACAATCCTTGTCTATCCACCCTGTCATATGCTTTCTCCAAATCCATGAAAGCTGCATACAACTTCTTTCCTTCTCTAGAAACTTTTCCACCAAAGATCTAAGAATGAATATCTGATCTCCGCAACCTCTTCCCTTCCTAAAGCCTCCCTGTTCTTCTCCAACTAATTTCTCTGTTCTTTTTTGTCTAACTCTGTCAATAAGTATCCTACCATGCACTTTTCCTATTATACTAAGAAGACAAATGCCCCTATGATTACCATACACTTCTTTTTCCCTTTTCCTTTGTACATGGGAAAAATTATACCTGACTTCCAATCCTCCGGGACTCTACCTTCCTCCGAGGCCAATCTGCACATCTTCCACATCCATTCTACTACGATCTCTCCCCCATGATTCAGCATTTCACCACACACTCCATCCATTCCTGTGGCTTTCCCTGATTTAACTTTCTTCATTGCTTCCACAACTTCTATCCTATTGATTTCTTCCTGTCTTCTCACCTCCTCCTTCTCCCAGCCATTCCCCAGCCACTTATACTCGCATTACTTCCATCCTCTATGTTCAACAATTCCTTAAAGTGTTCTCTCCATCTGCTCACTTTTTCTCCCTTCTTAGCTAGTAATCTACCATTTTAATCTTTCACCCCCCTGCTAACTTCACTTCCACCTTGTCTTACTCTTTTCACCTCTTTCCAGAACATATTCTTACAGTCTCTCCACTTTACACTGAAATTCCTTCCAAATTTCCTCATCTACTCTCTTCTTACTCTCCCTTACTAATCTTTTCACCTTTCTCTTTCTTTCTACATATAACTCTCTTCCCTTCTCAACTTCTTCCACACCTCTATGTCTCATCCATTCATTGTATGCTTTCTTCTTTTGTGCCACAGCCTGTCTCACCTCTTCAGTCCATATATATACCACATATATATATATATATATATATATATATATATATATGGCTTTAATGACCAGGGGCTTTGGCCCCAATGCTCGATAGGCCGGAAAATATGAAAAAAAAAAAAAAAAAAAAGTAGGTGAACTTTTGCTCGTGGGTGTACATCGCATTGTCAGTGTCTAGCTAAACCTCTCCCTCCCGCAGCACCTCACCTATGTGGCATGATCAATAATATTCTAAACCATAACCTTCGCTGTGAGTGAGTGAATCCTGACTAATAATGCAGACCCCTTATTATATAGCATATCTCATGCATTTTTTAAACATAAATTTCCACTCTACACCTGTTCACTACTCTTTATCATTTATACCTTTCAAACCCTCTTGCCTCTCCTCTCAGAATTTATTACACATATCTTTGTCTCCTCCATCTCACTGTTTTTTTTTTTTTTCAGAAGTAAACCTTATGCTAGACACAGCTGTGTCATCGTTATTTACAGCAACTGTATATCCAAACATTTGAAACACCTCGTAATACTTAGGGAATTTACTTCATCCCTCCAACTCCTTGAAACGAACATGTCTTCACCTTTATACTACTGCTCTCGTTTGGCCTGACCCTTCAGCAACAAAAAATGTGATTTTCTTTCTCCCAAAACATCGTCAGTGTAAATATCGATCTATACAATTCCAGATCCTGAAATAACTCAGAAATTATCATATTAAACGAATTTATTAAACAAAAGTTGACAGGCAAAAATTTAAGCAAAAACATGTGATAAATGAAGAAAAACCTATCTGCCTATCTATCTATTGCCAGACGCCTCAATCCCGTTTGGGGTAGCCACAAACAAATCGCTTCCAAGTCGCCCTGTCCTCCGCCATTTCACTGCCCTGCTCCCAACTCACACCCCCTTCTCTCATATACCTCTCCACCCCATCCCTCCATCTCATCCTCAGTCTCCCCTCCTCTTCCCCCTCCACCTCACTCACATACACTCTCTTCGTCAGTCTTTCACCTGCATCCTCTACAAATTGTCAAACCACCTCAGTGTGTTACTAATAACGCTTCATATCAATTCCACATCCACTCCACACCTCTTTATATCCTCATTCGTCAGCCTGTCTCTCCATGTGACTCCACAGGCTCCTCTTAAATAACTCATTTCCACTGCTCTCACTCTTGACTTGTGTCCTTCCAACAACGTCCAAGCTTCACTTCCATACGTTAAATTTGGTAATACTGTCATGTAATAACTTTTTCACTTCCATGCTCAATTCCCTGTTTCTTATCACTGCTTTCAAAGAACAAGCAACCTTTCTTCCCCTGCTGTACCCTTTCAAGCACTTCACCCTCCAAACCTCCATCCTTACTCATCACACTACCCAAGTACTTAAACATACTCACATTTTCCAATTCCTCACCATCCAACCTCGCTGTACATTCACTGACTTCACCTCTCTTATAGACCATCACTTTACTCTTCCCTACATTCACCTTTAGATTCCGTTTCTTACACACTCCCCCAAACTCATCCACAAGCCTTGCAGCTCCTCTTCGTCTTCACTCAACAACACAGTATCATCTGCAAAGAACAGTACAGGAGTTTCCAAACACTATCCTCTCTCACCAGGGCTACTCCAACATCCACTACCCGACCTTGTACCTCTTTTATTAGCCCATCCATGTACAGATTGAACATCCATGGAGACATGACACATCTCTATTTCAACCCAACTTTCACAGAGAAAAATTCACTTAGTTCACCATCCACACCCACTCCAGCCTTCGCACCATTGTACATACTCTTCACAGCATTCAACAACTTCCCATATACTCCATATATTCTTAACACTTTCCACAATCCTTGTCTATCCACCCTGTCATATGCTTTCTCCAAATCCATGAAAGCCGCATACAACTTCTTTCCCTTCTCTAGAAACTTGTCCACTAAAGATCTAAGAATGAATATCTGATCTACACAACCTCTTCCCTTCCTAAAGCCTCCCTGTTCTTCTCCAACTAATTTCTGTTCTTTCTCTAACTCTGTCAATAAGTATCCTACCATATACTTTTCCTATTATACTAAGAAGACAAATACCCCTATGATTACCACACACTTCTTTTTCCCCTTTTCCTTTGTACAAGGGAATAATTATTCCTGACTTCCAATCCTCCGGGACTCTACCTTCCTCCCAGGCCAATCTGCACATCTTCCACATCCATTCTACTACTATCTGTCTCCCATGCTTCAGCATATCACCACACACTCCATCAATTCCTGGAGCTTTTCCTGATTTAACTTTCTTCAATGCTTCCACAACTTCTATCCTACTGATTTCTTCCTGTCTTCTCACCTCCCTCCTTCTCCCAACTATTACCCAGCCACTTATATTCGCATTACTTCCATCCTCTATGTTCAACAATTCCTTAAAGTGTTCTCTCCATCTGCACACTTTTTCTCCCATCTCCACTAGTAATCTACCATTTTTATCTTTCACACCCCTGCTAACTTCACTTCCGCCCTGTCTTACTCTCTTCCCCTCTTTCCAGAACATTTTCTTACAGTCTCTCCACTTTACACTCAAATTCCTTCCAAATTCCTCATCCACTCTCTTCTTACTCTCTTACTAATCTTTTCACCTCTCTTTTTCTTTCTACATATAACTCTCTCTTCTGCATCTCAACTTCTTCCACGCCCTTATTTCTCATCCATTCATTGTATGCTTTCTTCTGTGCCACAGCCTGTCTCACCTCTTCAGTCCACCACGCTGTTCCTTGCACCCCCTCCGTCTTCTTCCTTCCACACACCACATCACATGCTGCACATATTTCTTCTGTAAATATCCTACACACACCTTCCACGTCTCCCATCTGCTCCAAATCATATTTGGCCAATCGTTCCTCCACTCTCTCTTATACTCTGCCTTTTTCTCATCCTCTTGTAACCTTTCCACTCTCCTTGCAACTACCCTTCCTCTCGTTTTTTCCTTCTTCTATTCCTCCATCTTACTTGAATCCTAATTCTGGCCACCACCAAGTAGTGGTCAGAAAGTCCACTCCCCCAAACCTCTATAAGCTCTTGCATCCATTACACATCTTCGCATCCTTTCATCCACACACACATAATCAATCATTACCTACTTTGAGGATATCATCACAGATGATGGTGAGATTGCCGAGATGTCCATAGGTGGAGTCGAGGACGTCAAGGAATTTTTGAACGAAATCGACAGCTGTGACATTCCGTGCTCGATGACAGAGCTCTCCCGTAAACCTCCTGTCAAGAGAAACATCAGAAGTTTTACCGAAAGGATAGAGTGGCTCAACCACATCGTTTTCTGCCATATAATAAATTCAACTTGTGCTACTTCATCATGTCCCCTTTGTATTTAGAAAAATTGCACTGGTGGTGTGTGTACCACAATTCATATTATACCGTAGACAATGTTAGTGATGCATCAACACTACTGGCTATGAAAGTGGAGAGATAATGATAAATTAGTGTGTGTGGAGACATGAAGGAGGGAGATGTTGGAAAGAACAGTCAAAGCAAGAACAAATATTATGAGGGCTTAGAAGGAGTGATAAAAGATGTGGCTGAGAGGTCAAAATAGGGAAAACACCACGGATGTTAAATGTATACTGAAAAGCTGAAACAAGTTGGCAGGTAGGGATTGCCTACATGTAAATAATGTAGATAGGTATGGGAGGATGGTAGAGTGTCAGAAGCCTTGAAGTCATACATAAAAATTCTTGTATAAGGGGAATGGAAAACAGGTGCGGCAGCCATAAAAGTATTTGTCTTCTTAGTGTACAGTAGCTACACCATAATTATAGACAGAGTCAGATATCGGTATGAGAGAAGGATAGAAAAAAGGAAGGGGTATTTTAGAAAAACTTCCACCAAAGCCCATCTCTGGCTGCATGCCACAAGGGACAACCCTTCACCCACTATTTTCCCCCGGGCCCTCTTCCTCTAGGGACCAAATTTCTCCCATGGGCCAATTTTGCCGTACAGACCTATTATCTTCATGGACCTATGTTCCCTCATGGACATAATTTCCAGCGGACCTATTATTTCTTAGGAGTCTCACCATCGTCTATTCTCCTGTGAACCTATTTTACACATGAACCAATTTACCATATTATATTCAGTTTTCCCCTGGACTGATTTTGCCTTCATGGGCCAATTTCCCATATTGGGACCTACGTTCTCAGTGGACCTACTATCCCTTATGTATGTCTTCTCTCCACGCAGAGTAAGGAATCTCCATTTGGACCCATTTTCTCCAATGGAGTTATTTACATCGTGGACCTATTTTTCTTCTACGAATATATGTTTTCACTTAAGCCCATTTCCACAAAGGATATACTCTCCCATAGACCCATTTTCTCACACAGACTTATTTCGCCCAAGAACCCATCTACTCCATGGGCCTATTACCCCATCCAGCCACTCACCTACTACCAACCCACTTACCCAACGTAGTCTGTATCAGCCATTACAGGATGACTCAGCAAGTTCCTCTCCCTGCCAGTCGCAAAGACACAGCAAACTAATTATTACAGCGAAAGGATGTGTTGACCAGATGTGCCCTATAATTATGATATATAACAGAAAAGTATTTACAGTGAGGAAAGCTGCTAAACTGTCTTCGTGGCTTTGTGTTATGGAGAAAGAATAAATTATATATTGTAGCAGATAAAGAATATGGAGGATGCTCAGAATACATATATGGGTGTGTGACTTAAGGGATCTTCGCACCATCTCACAGCATTTTTTTTTTTTTTTTTTTTATGAATAACGCCATTTTCACTTTGTCTCTGTCATGTGCTTTGAAATATATGGATCTTATAGAAATGGACGTAAAATTGAAAGTATTTTCTTCTGTTATTATTTTTACGTATATCAATAGCTTGAGATGATGTTTGGCTGTGGCAGGTGTCTTAAGGAATCTTGTGCCTTTTAAGGGCATCCATGCCTCCAGTGGCATGAAAACATACCTCTCTGCAAGCGACTATACCTCTACAACGAATATTGGAAACAAAAAATAGACGTGTTTTACCACATTCCATGGTCTAGGTGGTAACAGAGATAACTTAGTACTTCACTTCAGGCTGTCAACCATAACCGACCATATTTTTAAAGGCCGTATATCCCAAATAGTGGAAGAGAGGGAGACTGATAGAATTTTGCTGATTTACTGATGTGATTTCTGTTTTTCATGTATGATGCTACAGTCCCTAAAGTAAATTAAGATATGGAGCGAGTGAAAAGCTGCTGAATGTTGTTAAAAAGAATGGATTAAGATCCAAGGACGACAGTGTGTCTGGAAATGTAGTACATAAGTAAGCCCGTATCCAGCAATACCCCCAGGTGTTCCCCGTCACTCACCTACAGTACTTTCCTCTTGCCCCCATGTTCACATCATGGACCCATTCTCCTCATGAATGTATTTTCCTAGTGAACTGATTCCCCCATAGACTTATTATCCCCCAAAGTCCCACACCTCCCCATGAACTTCCATTCCCTCACATACCTCTTTTCCTATGGACCTTTTCACTCCATGGAACTATTTGTCTCCATGACCGATAATTCATTATTTTTGTAGATTTACTTCCCTGAAGGCATTTTTTTTTTTTTTTCTCATGGTCCTATTTTATCAAGAAGCTATTTTTTTCATTTCTGTATTTTCCTCCATGAATCTATTTTCCCTCCAATGACCTACTTTTCCCATGAGCAACTCTTACTCATTGGCCTATTTTCCCCCATTTCTTCTCCATTAACTTATTTTCTTCCCATTGGGAAATAATGAATCCGCATATGAACCCATTTTCTCCAAGGGCCTATTTTCCATGGACACATTTTACAACTGAACCTTTACGATTTCCAAAAGTCGCTGACACCGTTTCCAGGAGGAGTTCTTTGGCACAATATTTTGTCGATCATGAGCATCAGGAGACTCTGACCCTGGCTTTTTTTGTCTCGGGAAAGGAGTATTACAACACCTTGCTAAATATGAAAGTCCTGAGGAGTGTTCTTGCTTTCTGCAAAGACAGCTCCAGAACATGATGGTATTCCATATGCCATGATTCGTCATCTGGGGTAGAAATCCCTGGCTTTTCTGTTGGCGTTGTTCAGTAGGATGTGTGGACGGGGTGATCCTAGCTATCTGGTGTTTGGCCTCTAATCCTCCGAATCCCTAAGCCAATGGAGGACCAAGCCATTGAGTCCAATTTCCGACCAATCCCTTTGGTGTCTTGCATTTATAAACCGTTTGCGATGACGGTGAAGAATGCACACCTTCTTTAGGTTTTAAAGAATGGTGAGATTGAATCTAAATCCCAATATTGGTTTAGTCTGTTCTCAAACTTTTTAGTGTGTGACCCCATTTGGAATATTTCAATACTTCGCGACGCACAGGGGAGAGAGAGAGAGAGAGAGAGTATCCGGTATAGCCTATCGTAGTTATTATGAATATGCTAATTGTGAAATGAGGATAATTACAATTTCAATTCAGTAAATACAATACATTAAAAGCATTAGGCCTATGGTATGTCCCTGTGACCCATCAAAGTTCCTCTCGCGACCCAAGACCCATAGTGTGAGAATCACACTTTAGGAGGATGAGATCCACATGTATCCTAGTCTTTTTCGACCTGAGTCGTCCACATGCACTGTGTACACTTCCAGGCAGCACCATGTAATGGTGTTTCTTGAGATGCAGAATCTGTGCAACACAACTTGGATGAATGGAATTTTACCTAATCCTCAATGTCATGGTCCTGAGAGCCACTTACCCATTTTTATTCATTACTTTGGTGCTTAAAGAACGAATGATGAAAAAGTGGACTTATGTACATAGGAGGAAAATATGGAAGCTGAAAAACCAAGTAGTAAGGGATGCCTTCTATAACGAGTTGAGGAGAGTGGTGGCTGAACAGGGAGCTGTAGACAGAGGCGTTAATGAACAGTACAGAGCCCTCAAGAACAATCTCTTGATAGTTACTGATGTAACATGCGGTTGGACAAGAGGACCACCAAGACATAAAGTAATTTGGTGGGATGAGGGTGTAGAAGCTGCAGTTAAGGAGAAAAGAAGGCTTTCTGTGAATGGAAGAAGGGTGGTAGAAAAGAGGAATATTTGGCTTCCAAATGTAGGGCTAGAAGAGAGGTATACAGGGCAAAGTCTGAATCACAGAGACTTTAACTTGATAACCTAAATCATGGGGAAAGGAAAAATATGATATTTAGGGTGGCAGGTCAGGTGAAGAGGGATAATCGGGATATTATAGGTGAGCAGTGTGTGAGGAGTGATGAGGGAAGGGTAGTGGTGAACAGTGAGGATATTAACCCCTTAACCATGGGGCATCACTTTCGAGACGCTTGGGAGCAAGGGATCATACCGCGGGGTGTCACTTTTGTGATTCTGTGTTACTTTGAATTCGCCTGGGCTTTCAAGTGGTGGCTTGTATCATCTATCGGTACTCCCAATGTCCAACACTAGTCAGCACTCCTAATCTCATCTGTTCTCCCATCCATTGTTGACAATTTAGCCATTTCTCCCCAATCTTGACTCCCCTCCCTACCTCCCCTCCATTACCCTCTCCTCTCGCCTGCCCGGCCGTGCTACGCTAAGTAAATCTTCCCTGGAATTTTCCACTGATTTCATCCATTGAAATAAGCCTTATGCCCTATTCTTATACCAAATAATATATACAAAAAAGAAATAAGGTGAGAGTGCCATACACCTGGAAATTGCTAATTATCACCTGACAACACCTCATGTGCACTCGTTCGCTAATTTTCGCTGTTTATTTCCCCTTGAAATATGCCGTATAATCAATTCTTGTAATAAAAATATATATAAGAAAGGAAGGGAGAAGCCTAAGTGATATTTACATTCACCTGGAACTACCTGATTTATTATGTATTGTCTAGATTTCCTGCGAATCATTTCATAGTGTATATATTAGCAGCTGTCACCAGGCTGACATTGGCAGCACTGCACTCCCCCTAGGCAGGCCACCACACTGTATTCAGTGTACTCTCGTCTTTCAAGGTGAGAGCACGTCGAATTCGCGCTAAGTGACTGCTGTGGAACGTGAACTGGCTAATTTGTCAATGAAAATGAGAGAGAGTGACTGCCAACTTTCTGGTGAGTAAAACTGTGCAAGTGAAAATGTAAATAATGTGTAAATAATGTGTAAACAGCAAGTGAAAGTAATGAATGTAAATACAAGTGAACAGTGGAAAATAGTTTTATAAGTTACTGCAAGTGACAGTGCCTAACATAGTGTAAATAAAATAGAAATGTAAATAATGTAAATAAAATAGAGAATGTAAATAGAAATGTAAATGAGTAGTAATATAAGAATACGAGTATATATACTAGGAGTAATGAAAGTGAAAGTTTCACTCTAGCATGTATGAATACTGTGAGTTATGAAAGTGAAGGTGAAAGTGACAGATTCGCTCTCAACTCTAGTATACAGGACGAGAAAGTGAATGCTATGTATTTTACTGAAAGTAGAAATTGAATGCCTACAATGACAATAAACTACTATTACTGAAGGAAACTTATGGATGAAGACTGTAGATATACATAAGTGTTATATAATAATAGAAATATAGTGTGTTTTTATGAATAATAAATGACAGAACACCAACAGCGAACGATCGCAAGTGGGAAGCTGGTATGCGCTCGTAATTTTCATTGCTTTCACAGTTTTTTTTTTTTTTTTGGAGTATGGATTCCAAACTATTTGATAATCATGGAATAGTGTTTCTAGTGATAATATCAGGCTGTGGTAATCAATTACGGGTTGTCGGGAAATGTAAAGTGGAGACTTAGTTACCCAACTTCAGAAGTCTCCACAAGTCCTACGGTACTCGATGAAGGCTCAACAAACATCCCAGGAGAAAGCTGAAGGTATGTGCCATAAGCATAATTAATTTTGATATTCTAGGACTAATAACTTATTTTTGGCAAATATTTTTAGAGAGTCTGTTGGAGCGCAAATATGCCCACGGGACATACAAGTCAAAGCAAAACAAGCCCGCAGTTTAGGGGTTAAAGATGCATGGAGAGAGCATTATAACTGGTTGTTGAATGAGGAGTTTGACTGGGACAGGGAAGGTTTGGAGGCAGCAGATCCAGTATCTGGCCCTTGGCCTTTGATTGATGCTGCTACTGTGAGTGAGGCAATAGGCAGGATGAAGGTGGGGAAGGCAACAGGTGTGTCTGGGTTGACTGCCGAAATGTTGAAGGCCTCAGGCGATATAGGGGTGAAGTTAGTCACTGACCTGATAAATAGGATTATTTATGAGTGTGTTGTCCCAGATGATTGGCTGAAGAGTGTACTTGTAAATGTGTATAAAGGGAAGGGTGATGCCCTGGAAAGAGGAAATTATAGAGGTATAAAGCTTTTAGATCAGATAATGAAGGTAATGGAGAGAGTTTTAGAAGGTATGATTAGAGAAAGAGTGAATATTGATGAGATGCAGTTTGGGTTTATGCCAGGTAGGGGGACCACTGATGCCATATTCATTGTTCGACAGCTTCAGGAAAAATATATTGGTAGGAGAAGGGATCTTTATTTTGTTTTTGTTGATTTGGAAAAGGCCTTTGACAGAGTCCCTAGAGAGGTGGTGAAGTGGGCAATGAGAAAGCTTGGCTTGGAGGAGTGGTTGGTTAGGGTGGTTATGGCTATGTATGTGGGTGCTCACACCCAAGTAAGAGTGAATGGAGATTTGAGTGATGGGTTTTCCGTGAATGTTGGTGTGCATCAGGGGTCAGTTTTAAGTCCAATGTTGTTTATCATGGTACTTGAAGCCCTTTCACATGACTTTAGAAACGGACTCCCGTGGGAGTTGTTGTATGCTGATGATTTGGTGTTGATTGCAGAGAATGAAAGGGAGGCGGAGGAAAGGTTTAGGAAGTGGAGAGATGGTATGGGGCACAAGGGCTTAAGGGTAAATGCAGATAAAACAAAAGTGATGATATCTAGGGTTGGTGGCGGTACTGTCAAAGACGAGGGAGAGTGGCCATGTGCAGTTTGCCACAAGGGCGTGGGAAGTAATTCCATCTTGTGCGGTGTTTGTGATAAATGGGTGCATAAGAGATGTAGTGGTATCAGAGGTAGACTGCAAGATAATGCTGATTTTGTGTGTATGGTGTGTTGGGGAGAGCAGGTGGAGATTGTCAGACATGAAAGAATTGAACTTGATGGTGAATTTCTTGAGTGTGTGGAAGAGTTTTGCTATTTGGGAGATATGTTGTGTGCTGGAGGTGGGGCTGGAGCTAGCTCTGTGGCTAGGGTGAGAAGTGGTTGGAAGAAGTTCAGGGAGCTCTTGCCTCTCCTGACATTGAGCGGACTCTCCCTACGTGCTAAGGGGTCTTTGTATGCAGCATGTTTTAGGAGTGTGATGCTGTATGGTACTGAGACCTGGGCAGTGAAGGAGGAGGATATTCGCCAACTCAGACGTACAGAAATGACAATGATTAGGTGGATGTGTAGCGCTTCCCTATGTCCAAGGTCTGGGGAGGCTGGGTTCACGATGGAAGAGTTGAGAGGTAGGTTTGGGACTGGAGTGTATTGATGTGATGAGGAGAGATAGATTGAGATGGTTTGGACATGTGGAGACGATGGGGGATGATAATTGGGT
>NC_136968.1:7259232-7321415 GCF_032717465.1 Coenobita brevimanus | reverse complement strand
GACTGTTTTGTACTTGTCTTTCTCTGCAACCTTGAGCTGGTGATATCCTGCTTTCATGTCTAGGGTGGAGAACCACTTGGCACCTGACAAAGCATCCAGTGTGTCATCAATTCTTGGCAAGGGTTAAGGATCCTTCACTGTCACTTCATTCGTGTTCTATAATCCACACAGCACCCCACTGAGGAATCCTTCTTCCTTACCAGAACAACTGCAATTGCTGATGCCCAAGGACTTCTCGAATTTTCTATCACTTGACTTTGGAGATTCTCCATCCCCTTCTCCATTTATTGCCATTGAGCAGGAGCCATCCTGCAAGCTGGCTGTTTAATTGTCCGTTGTTCCCTGGTGTCAATACAATGTTCCACCAGATCTGTGCATCCAAGGTCTAGGTCTCTCTGGTGGAAAAGACATCAGCAAACTTCACAAGCAGTTGCCTTAACTGTCGCACTTGTGAATTATCCAGGCACTGGTAACTCCTTGAAAACAGGCTCGGTAAGTGCTCAGGCAGATTCCCATCTTCTTTGACTACACTCCTTTTCAGGCCTTCCACTGATGCCACTCAGGGCTTACCACCTAGCACAGTCCCACAATTTTTCCCTCATTGATCTTCTGTTGCTCACGCGAGAAATTGGCCACCACAACCGGCACTTGACCTTCACTCTTGGGTTAATTTATCGTCCATCCAGTCAGCCACTCAACATCAACAGTGAAACCTAATATCAAAAGTGCCGAAATATCTTGTATGCAAACCACTGTAATATTTGGTGACTTTAATTTACCAGTTTCAAAATGGGGAGAAGCCCTATCCTCACACACAGGGTTAGACCTATATACAAATTTGTAGGAAAGTTCTTTGTATCAATTTGAAATTATTCGACACTTGGAGCTAACATCCTAGATCTTGTCTTAGCCACATCAGAAAATGTAGTGAGTAATGTTATAGTAGGAGACGAATTTAGTACAAGTGATCATCACACAGTTACATTTAACATTAAATTCAGTAAAGACAGTGTCAAGGCCAGTTGCGATAAAGTGCTCAGAGCTTTAAGAAAGGGAAAATTTTAAGAAATTAAAGGCAATTGTAGGTGCAGGTGACTGGCATCCCATTGCTGAAACTTTAGATATCAATGATGCTTGGAATATTTTTTTTACAGAAATTCTCAACACTGACATCAGATTATGTATTACAATGTGCAACAGAAGGCCTGCCAAAAATTCTTAGCCCAAATGGTGGAACTCCGATATTAAACATTGTCTGGAAGCAAAAAAATCTTGCATATAAAAATCATAATACCACAAAGAGTCAAAGTGATTAAAATCACTACGATGCCCTTCGGTGGAAAACCATTAAATGCAGTAAGAAAAACCTCGCGGTTCATATTGCAGGTATTAGTAAATCAAATCCCAAAGAATTTTTCAGCTACATTAGAAGCAAAAAGGTAATAACTCCAACAATCGGTTCCTTGATCACAGATAACGGACAGCACACTGATGATGAAACAATGATGGCGAAAATTCTTACTACTTTCTTCGCGTCAGTATTTACAACAGAAAAAATAAATACAATACCTGCAGTTTCCCTCATTCCTATAGAAGAGGGCAACACAGTCACTGACATTACAGTTAATGATCGGGACGTACTTCTAGCAACTGGCAAAAGAGCACAAAACGCGGGACAGGACAACATATCGCCACGTGTATTGAAGGAACTACAGAATGAAATATCAAAGCCTTTATCTAAATTTTTTTAACTTATCACTTAAGAGGAGTGAGGTGCCACATGAAAGGAACCTTACTAACGTAACCCCGGTATTCAAAAAGGGAAACAGAGCCCAACCAGAAAACTACTGCACAATTAGTTTAACATTGGTGATTTGCAAATTGCTTGAAACTATTATCAGAGACAAATTTGTGAAAAACTTAGAAACAATCTGATCAAAGATTGACAACATGGTTATCGTAATAATAGCTCTTGCCTCACGAATCTGCTGGACTTTTTCAATGATATACTGAACATGTACGACGAGACTAAATCAGTTGATGTGGTCTACGTGGATTTTCAAAAAGCTTTTGACAAAGTTCCACACAGAATTCACATGGTTTCAGCGGCAGTGTTCTCGGGTGGGTAGAAGATTAGCTCATCGGACGAAAGCAAAAAGTTGTAATAAATGGAAAACAGTCAGACTGGATAAATGCCACAAGTGGAGTGCCGCAGGGTTAAGTGTTAGGTCCTATTCTTTTCTTAATATATGTAAATGATACTGATGAAGGACTGTGTTGTAGATTTAAAAATTTGCTGATGATACTAAAATAGGTAACAAAGAAGATACAGCACTGGAAAGGAAGGCAATTCAGAGAGATCTTGATCAACTGTTTAACTGGGCCCAAATTTGGCAAATGGATTTTAGTATTATTAAATGCAAAGTGCTAACAATAAAAAGAGAGAAAGGCCTGATGCAGAGTACAGGATCCAGTTTATTTTCAACGTTTCGCCCACCAGGGCTTAATCAGGAATAACACCAGTGGAAAACACTCCATTTCTTAAATAGTCCCGAACCTGGCTGGTGACATAAACACAAGGAAACAATTATCTGGCTAACCTGGCTGTTCGATAGTTAATTGCTTACCTCACACTTATGGTGCTGTAGCTCAGCGCATACTTTCTCTTTGAACTGTTGTTGTTCTTCCATTATTTCCCCCATGAAAGTGTCTAGCTGTCCCTGCATCCTCACTTGTAACTCCTTCTGTTGCTCCTGTAACACCTCTTGAAGCCATTCATACTGCTTCTCCTGTTCTTCACTTTGTGCTTCTAGTTGTTCACTTTGTGTTTGTAGTTGTTCTCTGAGTTTTTTCTGTCCATCACTTTGTGCTTGTAGCTGTTCACTGTGTGCGTGTAGTTGTTAATGATTTCTTTCTTGAGCTCTTTCCGTTCTTCAATTTGTGCTCATAGTTGTTCACTTTGTGCATGTAGAAACTTCATCATTGCAGCCAGAGATGCCTCTTCCTGCCTAGCTTGGCCTTTTACCTGTACACATTCTGTCTCCATGTCGAAGGTCTAACTCACTGTAGTACTTTTCGATCTTCATTCCTGACACTACTGTTACATCCACATCCCACACTGTCATAGGCCCCAACAGCAGTAGTTTGGCACAGGAAGGACATTGCCCATTGAGATGTTCTTCCCAGATGCAGCCTTTCAGTACACAACAACAGAGATCAGCTCCGGCATAGTGACACAGACTTCTCATGTTCATTGTTTTTATTTACCAAGCAATTACACTATATGCTCGCCAACTACACTTCACAGATTTCACAAGCACAGGAGCTTTACTAACTTCGCAAGGCCACAAATCAGACTAAACTCAAACTCCTCTATTATCTCTTCCATCCTTATATAAGCTTCATAGATACTCAAATGATCTACCACATACTGGTATAGCAACAGTTCCCAAATAGGAGACATCCAAAATATCCCAGAGTTTTTTTACATTATGTAGCACTCTAAATTCCTTCTCATACAAACTGATAAAAATATATATATAATTAAACAATCAATAAATAAAGCATTATAGAGAAGAAGAGCATAAAACATAATGCATAACTTTACAAAATACCTCTGCACAGGCTAACTGGCAACTCTGATACGTAACGGAAAAATTCGAGAATCGTCGGGAATACACCAACACCAATATATATATATATATATATATATATATATATATATATATATATATATATATATATATATATATATATATATATATATACATATATATATATATATATATATATATATATATATACATACATATATATATATATATATATATATATATATATATATATATATATATATATATATATATATATATATATATATATATTCGTACAGTGGTAAAGTGTGCGTTTTCGTACACTGAAGAACGAGGGTTCGCGCCCCGCCAGAGTAATAAAATTTGGGAGCGTTCTTCAGGGCACATACTGCATTGGCGGACGCAAGGGGTGCTGTGATTGAACCAGTGTTGCATACTATAAAGTATGCTTGCATCCAGACAGCTAGCGCGTGCTGATTACACTTGGTTCACAGACTACACACACATCCAAAGCCACTTCAACACTACAGTTACACTTACAAGCACTTCTCACCCTACATACTATCTCTATTAGGAAGCCTAAGCCACTTGGTAGAGATACAGTGGCTGTATCGTCCCCAGTTCTGTCAGGATAGGCCGATCCTGCAGTGGACACGCAAATGGCTGATGAGTTTATATATATATATATATATATATATATATATATATATATATATATATATATATAATATATATATATATATATAATATATATATATATATATATATATATATATATAATATATATATATAAATATATATATATATATATATATATAATATATATATATAATATATATATAATATATATATATATATATATATATATATATATATATATAATATATATATATATATATATATATATATATATATATATATATATATATAATATATATATATATATATATATATATATATATATATATATATATATATATATATATATATATATATATATATATATCCATGGAGGGACTGGGAATGGTATCCCACTGGTGAAAATAGGTTAATCAGTGCAATAGGTAAGTGTTCCCGTGGGAGTAAAATGATGCCATGAGCAAACAGATATGCGTCCATGAGAGATTTCCAAAGAAGGTCCCTGGAGATACCAGTATGTCTCCCTCATTTGTATTAAAATGGTCCATTCTGAACATAAGTCATCACGTGTTTCGGAGAGAAAATAGGTCAATGGATCGGACAAGAAAGTCTAGTTTACTGGAAGAAAATAAGTTCTCGGTACAATAGGTATGACCATTGTTTAAAGAAAATAGGCGTATGATGTTTATTCGTCCATCTGGGAAAGAAGTCCATAGGGAGAAATGGTCTAGATCCTTGGCGGAAATACGCCCATGGAAGAAAACTGGTCCTCATTAGGGATAGGTGGATCCCTATAAGGGAAAACCGTTTCATTGAAAAAGAGTCTATGAAGGAAATAAGTCATGTAGGGAATATGTCCAAGGAAGATTATATGAAAACTGCTCCGTTCGGGAAAATATGTCCACGGGGAATACCAGCCCATAATGAAACAGGTCCACAGGTTCATAGTCTCTCGGTAAGGGTTCACTTCTATAGGTTGTATCTAGAGACGAGTATTGTTACTAGTGTTAATAACAGACCAGGGAATGTACCCTTGTTACATCTGTGTTTGCAGAATGGGAACAGTCCCTAGTCTGTGTGTGTGTGTGTGTTCTTACCTAATTGTATCTTTACAGGAATGAGTCAAGCTCGTACTGTCCCGTGTCTTAAACCATTTTTATCTTACATACCCTTAGATTCATGAATTGTTTAGGCACACACTATTTCATGCGGTAGCGCATTCCACTGATCAATTCCCCTTTTTGGGAAACTAAATTTCATTACGTCTTTATCGCCTCTCTTTTTATGCAGTTCATTGCAGTGTCCTCTTGCTGATGCCTCCCCATAGGTTATGTAATCATTTATGTCTATTTTTTCCTTCCCTGATATGCATTTATATAGTATAATCATGTCTCGTCTTTTCTTTCTCTCCTGTAGTGTAGGCAGATTTAGTTTATCCAATCTTTCTTCGTAGCTTAGATCCCTTAGGCTTGGTACCCATTTTGTGGCAGCCCTTTGAACTTTTTCAATCTTATCTATTTGTTTTTTGAGATGAGGACTCCAGACTACTGATACATACTCCAGGGTTGGTCTGATGAATGATGTTATCATTCTTAGCATGTCTTCATTTATGTATGTGAATGCTATTCTCATATTTGCAAGCAGTGTATACATGTTCCATACCTTTTCACTGATGTGGTCAACCAGAGATAGACTGTTATTAATGATCACACCTAGGTCCTTTGCTCTTTCTGATGTGTGTAGGGTTTTATTTCCTAGCTTATAATCCCAATCAGGTCTTTTACCACTTTTACCAAACTTGATTACATGACACTTGTTTACATTGAATTCCATTTGCCATGTATTGCTCCATTCATGAAGTTTATTTAATTCTTCTTGTAGTTCTTTACAAGAGTCTACATTGGTCATTTTTCTTTGTACTTTTGCATCATCAGCAAATATATTTAGATAGCTTTAATTTCCAATGTTGCTATCTATATCATTTATATACAGTAAAAACATGATTGGTGCCAGCACTGAGCCCTGTGGAACACCACTAGTCATTTCCCTCCATGATGAGTAATTTCCCCTTAGTACTGTTCTCATTTCTCTCTCTCTCTCTCTCTCTCTCTCTCTCTCTCTCTTGAGAAAATCATGCATCCAACAATATAGTTTGCCTCGGATTCCTCCTTGATGGTACAGTTTCCATAAAAGTCTTTGGTGAGATACTCTGTCAAATGCTTTCTTGAAATCTAAATAGATACTGTCCACCCATCCATCTCTTTTCTGTAATGTTTCTGTTATTCTGTCATAGTAGCTCAACAGATTAGTAACACATGATTTTCCCTTTCTGAATCGAAACTCTTTCTGCTATCATACTGTGTTCTTCTATTTACCCAGACTTTTCTTATCAGCTTTTCTAATACCTTGCTTACAACACTGGTTAGTGATACTGGTCGGTAGTTGAGTGGATTTTGTCTATCCCTTTCTTGAATAAGGGACCAATGTCTGCTTTCCTCCAAATATCAGGTAGTTTACATTGTCTCAAGGATTTCTTGAAGATTAAAGATAATGGTTTACTTAACTCCTTTGCACATTCATGTAGCACCCAACATGAAATTTCATCAGGACCATTTGCTTTTCCTTTTTCTAATTTACTTAACTCCTCCTGTATTTCTTTCTCTGATATTTGTATATCTGGTAATATGTGTGGGCATGCATGTTCCATATCCCTCTAATTTTTTTTTTTCTTCTGTAAAAACTGATTGGAAATTCTTATTTAATGCTTCACAAATATCCTTCTCTTGTGTATAGGTGATCCTCTCATGCGTAATGGATTGTATTTTATCTTTTACTTTGGTTTTGCTTCTGAGGTAGCTGTAAAATAGCTTCGGTTGATCACTACTTTTATTTATGATGTCCTCATCAAACTGTTTTTGAGCTTCCCTTCTTATTCTTATATAATCGTCTCTTGCATGTTTATAGTTGTTGCATGCCCTATCACTATTGTGTCTTCTGTACCTATTCCACAACAAGTCTCAGTTTTCTTTTGATTTTTTGCATTCTTTACTAAACCATTTCTTTCTTTTCTTTTCTGCTTCTTTGTGCTGTGGTATCTACTTCTGGACTCCCATTTCATAAAGTTCCCAGAATTTTTTATATATAGCATTCAAATCTTGTCCTCTTTAGCTCCTATTCCCAATCTGTTTCTAAGAAGTACTTCATTAGGTCATAGTAGTTTCCCTTTTCATAATTTAGGCTCTTTTTGTAACTTTCATTGCTGTTATCTATGTCATATGCAATCCTGAAGTTGCAGTTTAGTATTGCATGGTCGCTTTTGCCGAATGGAGGGTGATACATTAACTCGTCAAACTGTAAATATAAGATCTAGCACTGAGGGCACACCGAGTCCTCTTTTTCTGGTGCTTTCCCTCACATGTTGCATTAGGAAAAACTCCTGCACAAGGTCCAGGAGCTTTTGAGCCCAACGGCTTTCCTGGTTTATTATATCTAGAGCATTCCAATTTATATCTGTATTAAAATCTCCAACTAGTATAATTCTTTCCGATTTCCCTTCCATTCTATGTAGTAATGCCCTTAAACTCTGAATTGTACTCTCTGCCAGATCCTCATTCTCGCCTCATTCCCATGTGTTTGATCTGGGTGGCATGTATAAATTTGCTACAATTATTTCCCTTCAGATGTATTGATCTCTACTGCAATCAGTTCTACTTGTAAGGGTATATCTAGTTCTATTTCTCTGACTTTTAGATTTTTCTTTGTTAATATCATAATTCCGCCTCCCTTTTTTAAGTTCCTATCTCTTCTCCATATATTGTATTCCTCTAAGTCTAGGATATCATTTGATATCCTTGGTGTTAATTTTCAGTTAATCATGATATATGTGGTTCAGTTTCTCTGATATAATCATTCATCTCTAATAATTAAAATACCATTCCATCTACATTTGAGTACATGAACTTAATCTTGTTTACATTCTTGTCATGACTTAGGGGTACTACCTTCCTCGTTTTTATTCCCTCCTATTTATATACCACTTTCGAACCTGCAATCCAATTGCTTTGTAAGAAAATGTATTCTTCTCCTCATATCATTCATCGTTCTTTATTTTTGCTTCCTGTCTCTTCTGTTTTAGTAATTCCAGTTCTTTTTGAGTTAGGCATCTTTTTATCCATACATTTTTGAATTCCTCTTTTTCCATGAGTTTCTTTGCATTTTATGGTATATCCTCCTCAGTGTTTACACTCTGGAAGGTGTACCTTTAGAGACTTTGATTTATTTCTCTCATATTTCCCTAACCTTTTGTGTTCTTCTATGTCTTTATTACAGATTTCCTCTGATACTTCCTTCAGTATGCTCATTACATTTGACATCTGCTTTTTGTCTCTCAAGATCTTGTTCTTTATTTCTCCCTTTCCTATACCAGTGATTGCTATAGATTCGTTGACATCTGCTGAATCTCTGACCAATTAGGATTGTTTTGGATTATTCTTTTCACTTCCTTTTTAATGCTTTTTTTCTTCAACCCTTGTTTCTAAGACTTTCTTTACTTTCACCATTTCAGCATAAGTGGTTTCCACATCATTTTTATAGCTTTGCATAGCTTTATTTATCTGTGTTATCTTCTCCTCAAGATGTGTGTGTGTGTGTGTGTGTGTGTGTGTGTGTGTGTGTGTGTCATAGAATTCCTCAGTTTTTAAACTCTATTTTTTACCCACTTTGTTTAAATTCTTAACACTGTTCCAAGGATCTGACACTAATCTTGAAAACATTAGATCAAAGGTGAAGGCTACAGGGATGGTGAAAATTTGACTTAACAAGTTCAAAACAAAGTATGGTTTATTCTGTTTTATATAACTTGATGGTAGGGTATAACGATTAGGAAGGAACGATGAGTTTGTTTATGTGAATAACCATTCAAAGGTCAATGTAACAGGCCATGGTCAAAGTTCAGTATGAGTGTCTGTGTGTGCATAGAACTACAAGGGTTTGCATATGCACAAAATAAGTAAAAGAGTTTCTTTATTCATAAAAAAAAATAAAAATAAAAAATAACACAGGTTCTTTAGCAAGCCTATGCCCAGAGTCGGACACATAAAAAAAAAAAAAAAAATCTTAAAGTTTCTTTAATACAAAAAATCTAAAACAATTTCTTTATACCAAGACAGTTCCTTTATGCACAAAATGAAAATGAATGCAATATTTACCTGTTCCCGCCCCGGAGGGGCGCGGGGACAGGTATTGTTTTAATTCGGTTTTTCTGTTTGTTTGTCTGTCTGTCTGTCTGTCTGTTAACAACTTTATGCGAAAACTACAGGTGCGATTTTGACTAAAATTACAGGTCTGATGGGCTATGACCTTCAGATTACCTGATTAAACTTTGAGCCGAATTGAGCCAGAGCCCAGGCAATGTAAAAAAAAAAAAAAAAGTTTTTTTGTTTTCATCAAAACTCCTTTCAAATTCGTCATATCGACATGAAACCAAAACCTAACGGTGCATCTTTCAAATCTGCATCTTATGCCTCATTACATCGGGCTATGGGGGGGGGGGTGACTCCCCAGTTAGCAGTAGGGGGGTTGATATCAGGTGGGTCGGGCATATAAATTCAAATGGGCATAAAATCGTCAGTTTTCACCCTATTTACTCCAAATTTTATATGTGACATTTTTGACTAGATTTCCTGTTGTGTTTATACGTCCGCACTAAAATGACTACCGGGGACGGGTTTGCTGTGTCTTGGCACCACTTCTTCTTCATTTTGAGATCAGAGAAAGACGAAGGTTGCAAAAGGTTAAGGTCACATAGCAAGGTCAGAAAAAACAGCATTGAACCTCAAAGAATAAAAATAGGGGGACCAAAGTAGCTGCAAGTGTTATGGGTCAGGCAAGAAGATATTACAAACAATCGATATTACAAGCAATCGATCGGACGTCAAGCTCACAGAATTAAGAAATTTTTTCGACCAAAATAGGTCTACATATGTTAGACCACGGATGTTGCGCTCTCGAGTGTTCCTTCTTGTTTTTCATGAAACCCCTCACCAACCCTTCCTCTGTGTCTCATCTCCCCTTCCCCCCTCCTTCTGACACACATACACACACACACACTTAACCTAAGCTGTCCTTCTGCCACAGAAGACAACGCTTACCGTACTATACCCAAGTATGATGTGGTTCTCACTGTTTTTGGTGCGTTCGTGTGTGACTGTGTACACTAATTCTGGAGCTGCAAACTTTGCCACACAATTGGCATGTCAAGTCCAGGTTTTCCGTAGCTCAGTTTTTGATTATGAATCCGTTGTTTATGCTCCTCTCTGGCCTGGTTCCGAGCTTCGTCGAGATGAATGACTCTTTCGTAGAGGGAGCCATTGTTCTCTGTCCAAAGCATTGTTTCATTTTATTTTGTATGATGCTGCATTTTTTCAGAGTTGTTCTAATATCTTTATCTGTTCTTCTGTACTACTGGGTTGCGACGTGCTGCAAGGAGTTGCCCATACAGAACCTGGTAGGGAAGGAGATGCTCAGGCATGCAGAACACGTGTCATACGCATCTCAGCTGTTAATGACACGGTTTCTATGCTGCTTCACTTTGCCCGGGGGAGAATATGCAAGTGAGGGACTATAACCTCCCATGTGAGTCCTAGGATGCACTATAAGCATCAGATGTGAAATAACTCAAGCTGTTTCATGTGGCCCTGGTAGGTAGTTCAAGATTTCAGCACCGTCCAAGAGGGTGGAGAGGCATACAGCTGTATACAGTATACTGATGCTTTCGTCTGATTTTCAAGTTGGTGCTTTCGAAAGCTCTGGATATGAGATGGCCAAAAAAGACTGAGGCGTGGTTGATTCGTGCAAGACTTCTGTATCGATGTCATGTCTGTCTCTGAGCACACTTCCAAGGTAGGTAAAATTCTCTGCCCTTTTTACGTTTTTTGCTATTTATATATTTGAAATCCAAGCTGCTCTGTCTTTTTGTTTCTCTGAGATATTATTTCTGTTTTATTGACATTTATTTGGAGTCCCACTGCATGGTTAAACCCACACTTCGTGGCATCTCGTGACGGTAACACATTTGAGATTAAGGACTTGTCATCTGAGAGTACACAGGTTCACGCAGACGACTTACAGGAACTCCAAGGAACTTCGAGAGGGAGGAAAATCGGGAAAATGATGCATCTTCTACTTCTTTCTTCTTCTTCTTCTTCTTCTTCTCCTCCACCTCCTCCTCCCTCACCTCCTGCCATTGCAACCCTTTCATCACCTTCTACCCTACCTGTTAATGAGTACAGACAATAGCATCGCTCAGCAACTTGTCCCACTGTTACTTGTGTCTGTCCCTGTCAAGAACACTGTGTTGATCTTAACATTGATCCAGATTCATTTTATAGGTAAGATGTTGTGGAGAGTGTGGAGAGTTTTACTGGCACTAGCTGCATTCGGATCATCTCTGGAGGATGAGGATAGAGATGCGGTCCTCCGTCCAGGGACACTGGTTAAGCCCTGGGGACAAGCAATGTTAGTGGAGGACGTCATCTCAGTTAGTTTTGATCTTCAGAATCTGATGACGGGCACACAAGAACTCCCCAGATTCACTAGTCAACTGTCTACCATTCGATCCCTACTCGCCTCCATGGTAAACCAACATGCTAATGGATCTCAGGTAGTGGGGTGTTCGTAGGGACCCTTAATTTCAGAAGGAAGAGGACAACGAGCGTTGACGTCAGCAGCATCTTTATTCAAACGTTTCGACATTTAAAATGGCATTATCAGTGATCTAAAAATGGGAAACAAAAGCAAATCTCATCATGGAATAGAGAACATGTAGATGAGAGAAAAAATGCTTTATGTAGCAAGGTCTTAACAGAATTGATTTTAAACATTTTGCACAATAACTGAAAAAACTGCTACCCAAACCTGAGAAAGAAGGCTTACGGAACACAGAACATAGGAATTTACCATTATCTCCCCTAATTACAGTAGGATATCTGAAATTGGGAGACAACCGTTGGACGCTGTTTCAATAGTGAACTGTATATTACCATGACGAGATTTGCTTCCTAAGAAAATATTTCGTAAATAATGGCTATAGTGATAACTTGTTCTTTCGTCTTGTAAGGAATTTTCTTAAAAACCATTACATGCCTAAACAAAAAATCTCTACTGCTAGTAAGGAGGTAATTTATCTCAGTTTACCTTACTTGGGTGATATTTCGGTTCATATGAAAAACCGCTTAATTCACGGCCTTGTTGAATTTTATCCTCAAATTGACTTACGATTATACTAAGTAATCCATTCAAAATTGGCTCCTTTTTTCACGTTAAAGACCCTGTTTCTACCGACTTACGTTCGTCTGTTGTTTATTGTTTCACTTGCCCAGGTTGCCAGGCCGGGTGTATTGGTAGCACAATCCATGCTAAGTTGGGACAGACGAACATATGGGTCAATCAAGTAGGACAGGCCGAAGACCCAGGTCCCCTCCTCACTCAGCAGTAAGAGACCATTGTGAATCTTGTGATATCTTACTTAAAAAGGAGTATTTTAAAATATTAGCTTCTTCATCAAACAATAACTTAAGATTGCTAGAATCAATATATATAAAGACCCATAATCCATCTCTAAACAACACTATGTCTGCAGTACCTCTTTATGTTATGTTACTGTTTTAGAATCTTTTCACGAGCTGAACTGAGACAGCAGCTGAACTGGACAGACGGAGGAGACGGACGGTTACACCAACCACCCACCATGGCAGCCAAGATCATAGGTCAAGTTAAGTGGTACAATGTCCGGAGGGGCTACGTTTTTTTTATATGCCGCGACACGGGGGGTGAAGTGTTCCTCCACCGGTCTTCCATCGTGGCCGCCAACCCAGCCCACCCTGTGCCTTCTGTTGCTGCTGGCGAAGTGGTGGAGTTTGTGGTGAAGGAGGAGGAGGATAAGGGCCCTGCAGCTGCTTTTGTTACCGGCCCTGCAGGCCAGGCAGTGCGGGGTTCTCTCCACGCCCTCCCCCGTCGTAGATGTCATTGTCAGCCTCCACCTGCTGCTCCTGCCTTCTTCCCTATCTCCTCTGCCTCTACCATCATAGCCATGTGTGTGGAGGTTGCCAAGGCTTTCTCTGGGTGAGATCTGGCAGTTTTTGCCCAGCGCCTGCCCATCATCTTCCAGGCCAATGGGCTCCCTGCCATCTCTATCCCCGAATCTCTTTCCTCCACACCCGTGATGCAGAGGAGGTCTGGGAGGAGGGCTCCTCGACGTCGTCCTGGGCCGTGTGCGACCCCCACCTCCTTGGTCCCAAGGGTGCTGCAGCTGCAGTCCTCTACTCCACCGACGAGGATACAGCTGTCGGGCCATGCCCTCTCCCGCCGGTCTGCCTCTCGGTCCCTTTCAGAGGTGCCCATGGAGGTGGGGGATGTTGGACACTCCTCGCCATCTGAGGCTGCAGCTCCTGTTTCTTCTGGAGCGCATCCTGCTGTGCCTTCACCTCCACCACCACCACTACCATCACCACCACCACCACCACCACCAGAGGACCAGACACCAGTGAGCCTCAAGCCTCCACCACCACCAGAGGACCAGGCACCAGCAAGCCCCAAGCCTTCCTGGTCGTCACGGCACATCTCTTGGCATGACTTTGCCTCCCTTCCACAACTGGGCCTTGAGATCTTCGAGGACCAGCTGAGCCATTACCAGGACCTGGCGCCGGAGGAGCCTGACGAACGGGAATTTACCAAGGGGGACTTCCGGTGAGCCTTGCTCTCCTTCAATGAGCTGCGCCGGGGATCCCTCCAGGCTGTTACTGACCCCGATGAGTGTCGTATCATCTCCTACACCCTCGGGGTCATGAAGTCCCACCTTTCCGCTGGTCGTGACTCCGACTCTGAATCTGGATCCCGTTCCTCGACTGTATAGTAACTGATCTTTCTGCCACTGCATCCCTCTAGCCTTGGCCATAAAGTTTTTGCCATAACCTGCCTGCCTTACTGTTTCTGCTCCATCTCGTGCCTCATATTGTGGACTGTGTGCGCGTGGGTGCATTTGTATGCGTGTATATGTATGTGCAGTATATGTATGTGTATATATATGTATGTATATGTATATATAGTGTGTATACCCTATGTAATTGTTTGGCTTAATGGCCACATTAAGGCCGATAGCCATAAATCAAAAGAAGAAAAAGAAGAAGAAATCCTTTTCCATACCCCTATTTTATTTTCGTCTTATGTAGACCGTATGTCTCTGTGTGTATTTTCACTTGCACATTATTGTGATTTTAGTGTTTTTGACTTGTTTTTTGTTTCCCATTTTTAGATCACTGATGATGATATTTTAAATGTCGAAACATTTGAATAAAGATGCTGCTGACGTCAACGCTCGTTGTCCTCTTCCTTCTGCTAATGGATCTTTTGGAGTTCCACTGTATGAACCTATTAAGTGGAAACTTGTTTGGACTGAGAAAAGATTCCTTTGGTTAAATGTTTCCCTGCCTCGTAGTGGCCCTGTCGGAAGAGCACATTCACGTGTAAAGTGAATTCTTTTTTTTTATATTAGTGACAAAGTCCTTGGTGGTGTTTTTGGCTTTCCAATATCTAATGGTTTGTTAGCTTATCACGAACAATTAGAAACATTTGCTTCAGCTTTGGAAGCACAGGATAGGTGGTAAATGTTCAACATAAGTTGCTAGGTAATGCTGTCACACATATGAATGAAATGGGTACCCAGCTGAACATATATTCGGATGTCTTAGAAAAATTGAACGGTAAATTTAATATTACCACTGAAATCCTGTATAAAAGCTTTCACCTTGAATCATTGTCCTTGTTCCTCGAATCAGTTATGCTACAAGTAGAGAATTTTATTCATCTGTTAGTAGATGCTATGAATCGTCATGTTACCTTCGATCTTGTTCCTATGTCAGACCTTCGTTTAGTTTTGGAATTGGCTCGCACTAACTTTAGTCTTAATCCTATCTTTTCATTTTCAAGTCTACAGTAGAACTGTACTATCCCGTATAAGAAGCTACTTTCCTTTCCACATATATTATGGTCCATATTCCTGTTCGTTCTGCATTTTTCGTTGATCTCTTCCAACTGATTCCCTTCCCTCCACTTTACAATGACACTCTTTATACTGCATCTGTGTACTCAGGTTTTTCTCCCATCTCGCGACTTTATGTCTGTAGCTTATTTCCCGTCAGATCGCCTGCACTTGTGTTCACATGTTACTTAGTCCTTTCGTCTATGTCCACAATTTCTTTGTAATATCCTTCGCATCGCAACTTCCCCTTATAAGATGCCTTTGGACGTAATCATTTGGTCAAGACTACTGGTTTACATGTTTTTTCACCTCTGCTCCCAACGTATCCGTCTTTCATACCCACTTAGACTATAATATACATTACTTTTATTTTCGTACCCCTTCATTTGTTAGTATTACTTGTTCGAACTCCTGTCAAGTTACTCGAAGCTTCTAGTCTTTCCATTGCCCCAGACCATTGTTCTATCAAGTCAAAATATCGCACTACGTACCGAACCTCTCAAGACTGTGCTATTTCTTTCACATTACTTTGAAATCTTTGCACCTACAAATATCTCTTCTGTTCTTCCCAGCTAGACATGATTACTTATCTAAACAATTCTGACTCTGTGAATATTCAGATATCTCGCTTCCTGCATCATCCATTTTTAAGCCTCCATTTTATATATCTTCCTATTGCATTTACTCTGCTCTGATTTTGGCTCATGGCGGTTTTTGTTTATTGCTGTGTTAAACGTATGGGAGACTCCATGAGATTAGGTTACAACATGGAGCAAGGAAAACGGTGAAACTTGTTGAATATGAAAGTGACGAGAACAATTTGCAACTTGACACTGAAGGTATAAAGACCTTTGAGTGGGACTATGATAAAATGAACAAACCACGGCCCACTCCACCTCTGTTTGACAGTGTTGATTTGTGTGATGATGTGTGGACACCCAACTAATTATGCGAACGTTACCTAGTTATTATGAATCATTATTCTCTCGCGATCCCATTGTGTTACCTGTATAACCACCTGTTATGTAATTTTATTGTTCATCACTGTAATATATATCAATATGGTATCATTCTCTTCTCTATGCACTTTAAGTTGGTTAGATATTTTCCCTGTTGATTAGTTTACTCTTACTATTAGTGTAATAAATTATCATATAAATATAATTCACTTATAAATGCTGTTTCTATGTATGTAGATTAAATTAGATATTTCCCCTGTTGACCAGTATATGTACTCTTATTAGTAGTATAATATATTATCATACAATTTTCTTTATCATACACTTATAACAGTGTTTTTACTTTTTAAATTGTTTTCTGTTAATCTATTTCAGTAAAAAAAAAAAAAAAAATATTAGGAGATATCTGGATATCCGCTTCACCAGAGGGGGGGGGGGGGAATGAAAGACGAATGACCGGATGTTCCTTGCTGAGCCATCTGTGGGCTTCCTGAGTCAGTCTGAGGCCAGCAGACCTCATGCAACATCTGCTGGAGAGACCTTTTTTTTTCTGTAGACAGTGTAGTCGTGACACACAAAGGAAACTCTACCTATCCCCTAAAAGACTGAATGAGAGTTAGGGATGAACTATACTCTGTGGATATAACATGTAATTCTAAATAAAACATCCAGTAGGAAGACGGAGTCTTTAGGATCAACCTGAAATCCTGATGGTAAATCAACTGGTCCGTATCTCGAATCAAGACGACTGTGAGAAATCTTTGTAGATCATCTTGGATATGAACAAGGAGAACACAGACATTAGCATATAGTAGCTCTAGGAAATAAACATTTTAAGAGTTTGATTGTGCTGGAAGACGTCCGAGATTAAAAACATTACCGTCTAGACGGATCTAGAATTTCAATCCATCATCATGATTCATGTTGTTGACTTAAAAGGGTGACTGCAGTAAGACTAATGTTGAAAATGACAGGGGCTAGAACACATCCTTGCTATGCTCTCATGTCCTCGTTCAAGGGTTTAGACTTGTTCCAACTTACGAACACACGGGCATGCATGTTGTCATGCAGGCTCTTCAGGATGATAAGAAATTTGCTTCGAACTCCTCATTTTGAAAGAGCATTCCATAAAACTTCTTTGTTGACAGTGTCAAATGCTTCTGCATGATCGATGAATGTAATGTATAAGTCATGGTTCTGTTCATGGCTTTTCTGTTATGTCTGTTGAGCAACAAATATCACATCACAGACGCTTTGTTCCTTCCGTAATCCACATTGTGTTTCAGTATTATGTTGACTCAGTCAGATGTTTTGTCAGTATTGATAACATTACCTTGGGTAATACCATGCTGGCATTCACAAGGAGGGAGATACCTCTGCTATTGTCACGATTTGAATGGTCCTGTTTCTTCTTGTAGATGATTACATTATCAGAAACACGCCACTCAGATGGAACTTGTCCTTGGTTCTAGATAGTCGGAACAAGATCATGGAGGCACTGGTGGAGTAAGTGGCCATCCCCTTTGATTAGTTCAAATGGCTTGCCATGAGGACCATGGCTTTTGTTACAGTATTTCCCAGACATCGGATGGCCTGAACAGTTTCCACAAGTGTACGTGTGACACTGAGATCTGTCATTTAAGGATATTGTGCTCCCTTGGGTGCCTTCATTTCAGGAAGGTATTGAAGTGTTTTGCCCATATTTCTCAGATCGCTTGCTTGTCTTCCAGGAGCTTTACTCCAGCTGATCGAATGAGGCTATATTGTGTTTGTTTGGCCCATAGATTTTTATGGACTTGGAGAACCCATATTTGTCATTAATATCAGCAAGTCTTTGCTTCTATTTTGCTGGTTCAGTTTACCATTTCTTCCCCATAACAAGCAAGCAGTCTTTGGTGGGTTTCACTTCTGAGTTTCGGGAATTCACGGTTAAGGAGCTAGGATGAGCCAACCAGTTGTTATGTGCTCTAATCTACACTGCAAGGGCAAGTATGCCCTCAGCATTTTAAACAATTCAGTCTCCCACACTCCTAAATCTGTGTTGTAAGCGTAGTGGAGAAATGTCAGAAGTCAGCGAGATACGTTATTACCTTCGATTTTACTTTGGATGTTTGCAATGACTTCTCAGTGTTGCAGGACATATATCTACATCACTGGCAGGACGTATATCTACATCCCTAGCGCGGTACGAGTTATGGTGGTGAGTAGAGAAGTCTAGGGTTTCTGCTGCAGTGCTTTGAAGCAGTGCCTTAATGTTCAGCCACTGCATCTAGGTTTGTTGCATTATTGCTGGGTCAAGTGATGGGCATTGAGACAATCTGTTAGTAATACTGCTGCAGATGGCGTTACAAGTTGGTGCACCCTATAAAATACAATGATTTATGTCCTTGGAGGATGGTCTATGGCCCATCTGTGGGCATAAGATTAGTTGCAGTTTAATTAGTATAAGATTATGGATTCATCCATGTAGTCTTGTACTTGTTTTTAAGTTGATAAATGGTGTTAATGATGACTGGATTATATTCTGAGCATAAGAATAATAGTCTAATGTCATTCTTGTTCATGTTACTACACCATGGCAACATATAATGCCTGGCTAGTGGTGATCATCTTTTCCTACTCTAGCATTAAAATCTACATGTAGGATGAGTTTGCCACTATGTGGTACTGAGCGGGTTGCATCGAGAAAGGCATAAAATGATTCTTTAACTGTGTTCTTTGATTCAAGCTCTGGGGCTTAGGCAGTGATGAATATTGCATACTGATCTTTAGAGAGTGGTATGCTCCAGTAAGGCATATCATACTCTCGGTTCAGGTTTGAATTTTGACGAAATAGAAATGGCTACAATGTATTCCTATGTAAAACTGAATTTCAAGATTGTTTATATTCTAGAACTGAACTTAGGAAAAAATAATCATCAAAATCTTGAGTTTCTACTTTGAAGGCTGCCTCACATGGCCTCAGGGCACTTGAACCACAGGGGGCCACCGTTTCACCATTACTTTTTTGAATGGATGCTTTTCTTTGTTTTCTTAGATGTTTCAGTGCTTCAGGGTGTTGAGAAAATGATTAAGTTTCACAGAAAACTATTTTTTTTAATTTTTATTAAAAAAGCAGACTTGGCTCACCAGTTCTATTCTGCTGCTCTCTGTGTCTTTCTGTGTGCTCTACTTCTCTAATGTGAGACCATCGTGAAATGCTGCCAGTGGTCGGGCTCTTACAAAAAAATCTTAAGGATGTCCAGCTTCAACCTGAACATCATTAGCATTTCTTGCCCTCACTCACCAGTCTATACTCTCATGATTGTACAGCTTGAAAAGCAGTTGATACTTCTTGTACAGGTCTCTCACAGGACTGAGTGTGAAGAGAGCCAGGGTCCAAGCTGGGGGACTCTTCCAGAAGTTGTTGAGCTCAGTCAAGGTCATTGTGCAGGTAAAAATAGGCTAGTACATCTCCTCTGATGCCTTGTTGACTAAATTCTCAGGTGAAGTGACTTGCAGACTGACTTAAGAATTATTATGAGGTCTCATAGTTGTATCACCAAAGTCTCTTTATTCTATAATCCTCTCTATCTGCCTCACAGCAAAAGCTCCCTGTTGCCCATCTTTGCTGCACAGGAATGAAGTCAGAATTTTCTTAGAATGTGCATGGTAAGCTCCTCATATCACTACTGCAGAGATGATGTTCGTGACCTCGGGGGTCTGGTTCCTCAGCAGCCTTAAATTTAAAACAACACGCCTCGGAACAACGTTGAGATGGTGCTTCACTTTGACATCATGGTACATTTTGAAGTAGAAGTTAAGACAAAACTTCAACGAGGACCTGGAGCCTTTTCAGCACCTTCCCCTTCAGGTTGTTGTTCCTCGTCTACAACATCAATATGGCCTATGCAGTTGTGAACCACGTGGACTGGTTAAGAGGATCACACTTGAGACCAGCAGGCTGTGGACTGATGATTCCAGACTTGATGGTTTTAATTAGAATGTACCTGTTGTGCTGGTCTGTGGGGAGAGATTTAAGTATATTTTCTGGCATCTCTATGATCTCTTCCTTTCCTTCCACTGGTGTGAATCTGAAGTTGATCTCGAATTCATTCACTACCTCAGGTACTTTCCCAATAGGTCTACTGAAACCTTACAGGAGAGTTACAGGACCATCCAGCTTGATGATTCAGATCCTCAGACTGAGTTCGTTCACATGGAGCTGGCAGATCACCCAGTGTCACTTGCTACCCGGCATCTTCTATAACAGGGTTATAAAACCGCCAGACCTCCCTGTGTCGGTATTAGTTGAGTCTGTTCCTATCATTAAAAGACTGTCATCAGCTTCGTGAAACGTAAGCTGCTCATGCAGGCCCTGAGGAATCTTATGAGCAGGCATTTCTCCTTCCTCGGCTTTCTCAAGAGTGAAATGAAAGAGGTTCTTCTTTTGAGACTCCCACGTCATAGTTTAATGTTCCTCCATCACTGTGTCAGGATGAAATCTCCTTGTCACTTCGCCATATTTCAACATCTTAATCTTTGTATCCTGCTTACCATCAGAGGATATACCAAAGATCGCACCTGTCTTCAGGCTGAATTCTTCAACTGATGAGGTAATTACTTCCACTTTGGCCCTCTAACCTTTTATGCCATTCATAGCCAAATAAGCCTTATTTATAGAAAGCTGTACTACCTTGATAAGGTCATTCAGGAAGCCTGTGGAAGTTGCAGCTACTGGGACATTCGCAACCTTGTACCTCAAAACTACTGAAGCTGTACCTTGGATCTTCATGTTGTTTCGTGGAGCTTAAATTTGAGTTTCAGTAGTCACTTCAGCGGGGCTGTCCATATAAGATTCAGTTGCATCAGTGTTGCCATAGGTTTCTTTTGCAACTTCTTCCAAGTTTGGCTCTTCGTCCTCCTTAGAGCGCGTCCACACGTGTACTCGAACATAATATGTTTGCAACACAGCTGGCAACATGTTCGGAAACATGTTTGCAGCAGTATTTGGACAGATGTATGCAAACATGTTTCAGTGCAGCTTTGAACACTGGCAGCAGAGGTGATGGGATAAGTGTGTTCATACAAGGCAGGTGAGACTTCATCATGATGTTGCCAACATGATCTGGATGCTGTTGTTCCCAACATGTTTGCAGCGTGTTCGTTACTGTGTTGCTTACATGTTGCCAACATTTGTTTGAACACACGTGTGGACGCGCATTTAAAGTCGCCCATGAGAAGCTCCTCTTTAGCAGCCTCCTGTTTCTACTTCCTCTTTACAGCAGCAGCTTCTTCAGCCTCTTCATTCTTCAGTGCTTTGATTTGTCTCCTATTTTCTTTGAAGTCTACAGAAGACATCGGGATTCTTGATGCTTCAGAAATCTTTACTTTCTTTTAGTACAGCCACTCAAGATCCAGTTTAGGAACATTCCTTCCAAAGGACAGTCACAGTTCACATGGGACTTGAATGAGCATCATGAGCACCCACTGTCCACTGAGCCACTAAAGAAGGTCTGATGATTACAAACACAAGCTTCGCAGAGATAATCCAGATCAGCCATCCTCTTCTCTTTAGTAGCAGACTTACCTTTCCAATTATTGACGTTTGTCATATCCTACCACTTCGAGAAGGTCTTATATGAGAGTGGTTTGTCAGTTATTGCCAAAGGGGAGGAGAACTTTACATTTGGCTTCTTCAACTGAGTCATCACAACTGAAGATATCTCGTCAGTCATCTCTTGCAGAGGGTTTTTAGATCTTTGGATTTCATTACTGAGGAGCTCTTCCTCATGCAGAAGTATTCCTCTCAGAAGGACGGCTCTCCAACTTGGCATCTCGCAGAGAATAAACTTGCCTGGGCCCACAAAATCCTAAATGTTTGATCTTGTGAAATTCCTGGTTTTAGGGGTGCATTAGGCCTTCATGTCAAATAAGACACTGTAAGCTGATCTGTTTTATCCTCGCTCCTGCCTAACCTGTATCATACCCTATCCCGCCTAAGCCAGTGGAGCTTGTCCCTATATATATGCATACTGACATATCTGCATAAATTGTTGGTGTTCGTCTCCACTGTCAGGGCTGTGAGAGGGGCAAACTGACCCCTTCCTTTCTGACTGCATGATCAGTTTCGCAAGTTTCATGAAATTTATGACATTGAACAACCAGTCAGAAAGGAGGGGGTTATTCTGCCCCTCTCACAGACGCCACAGTGAAGACGAGCTCCGTCAATTTAGGCGGATACGTTTGTGTTTCAACACAGAACAGAAATAATCAATTTTGACCAAGCAAATGTAGTTTTACTGAAAACCGGTAGAAAAGATATCTTTGTTGGAATTAAATTTTACGTAAAAATACATAATTACATGAGTGGAAACAGGACTTGAGATTAATTGATATGCCCTGTTTTCACCAGGACATCAGCCTCCCTGATATACCCTCAGACGATCCTTGGATCATCAGTAGCAGATTGTTTCAGACTGCTAAGTCAATAAAAAAATTTCTTCTTACATTGCCCTGGTATTCCCTCCAGAAATTGGTATATCCTCCTCCTGCTTTTATTAGCTTGTCCTGTCCTGAGAGACGAGTCTCTTTTTATTTTTTCAGTTCATGGGCAATAAGGGAAGTCCTACAGTTTAGTCCTGTGTCTTGGTCAGTATCAAGCAAGGTTCGTATATTCCAGGTACCAAGAGTCAGAGGGATTCTTTTCTTTTTTCAGTTACAATGGGAGATGCTTTGACAGGCCTGGTTATCTGCCCAGGTACTCCAGAGCAGTAGATGTATAGGTTTCTTTTTCTCAACCCCGTTGGGGTAAGCTGTTTGGCGTCTATTTCTGACTGCTTAATCGCACTGGATGCTGCCGAAGGCATAAGTTGCTACTATGCCATTCACAGCAGCGACCTCTGGTCTAGTCCTGCCTAGGTGCAGGGCTCGAGCTAGCAGCTTCCAGTGACAAAAATGACATGTCACCATCATCATATTCTGTCATCATAAGCCTTTGAATTTTGATGAAAGAATGAAATGGGAGGTGAGTATAGCAGTGGGCTTGCACAGTGAGTGGATTTGGCATGATGGTGAGGGTGCACAGTCTTTACCACCACATGACTTGGGCCTTCTCAGCCTATGTTGGTGGAAATGAGATTCACAAAATCCACCTACTGATCAGGGCTGCAGTAGTCTGCCGGGAGCTGTCTGTCAGCCCTTGACTTCCGTGGGACTTAACTCACTGATTTTTCGTTTGGGGCTTACTTTCATACCATTACCCTGTCCAGGACAATTCACAGAACAGTGGACCCAGGAACACTTAGTCTGACACTTCACCGATCGCCTCTCGAGCATGGGTAACCCTATCCTGCTGACTGGGAGGTACAGCCAGGGAAAGTTCCACATTACCCACCTCCCAAACCACTGGGATTAGACTAGTGAATGTGAAGCAGCAGCCAGACCTCACATGTGTGGTAACTCTGAGTGTGAAGGGGGGGGGGGCGGATTGGGGGCAGAGGAGGGTTTAGTGATAGATGGGGAATCAAGTGTAATGTATGACTTGGAAGGTGTGTTGGAGTTAATATAGTAAGTGTAGATGAAATTATGATGCTAGCATTTCAGGGAAAAAAAAAATATGTATAGAGCTAGTGTTGTCAGGAAAGTATGGAAGTTTGCTGGGTTCGGACGGAGATTTGAATGTTTCCTTCTTACTCGTCTTTAACATGAGACGATTCTCCAGGAGATCTTCATAATGATATATATTTACATTTTGTGCTGAAAACAAAACCACTATATATAGATAGATAGATATATATAGAGAGAGAGAGAGAGTGAGAAAAGGGAAAGAAGTTGTATGCGGCTTTCATGAATTTGGTGAAAGCATATGACAGGGTGTATAGACAAGGATTGTGGAAAGTGTTAAGAATATATGGAGTAGATGGGAAGTTGTTGAATGCTGTGAAGAGTATGTACGATGGTGCAAAAGCTGCAGTGTTTGTGTATGGTGAACTAAGTGAATTTTTCTCTTTGAAAGTTGGTTTGAAACAGGGATGTGTCATGTTTCCATGGTTGTTCAATCTGTACATGGATGGGGTAATAAAAGAGGTACAGGGTAGGGTAGTGGATGTTGGAGTGGCCCTGGTGAGAGAGGATAGTGTTTGGAAACTCCCTGTACTGTTGTTTGCAGATGATACTGTGTTGTTGAGTGAAGACGAAGGGGAGCTGCAAGGCTTGGTGGATGAGTTTGAGAGAGTGTGTAAGAAACGGAATCTAAAGGTGAATGTAGGGAAGAGTAAAGTGATGGTCTTTGAGAGAGGTGAAGCTAGTGAATGTACAGCGAGGTTGGATGGTGGGGAATTGGAAAATGTGAGTACGTTTAAGTACTTGGGTAGTGTGATGAGTAAGGATGGAGGTTTGGAGGGTGAAGTGCTTGAAAGGGTACAGCAGGGAAGAAAGGTTGCTGGTTCTTTGAAAGCAGTTATAAGAAACAGGGAAGTGAGCATGGAAGTGAAAAAGTTACTACATGACAGTATTGTGATACCAACTCTAACGTACGGAAGTGAAGCTTGGACGTTGTTGGAAGGACACAAGTCAAGAGTGAGAGCAGTGGAAATGAGTTATTTAAGAGGAGCCTGTGGAGTCACATGGAGAGACAGGCTGACGAATGAGGATATAAAGGAGCGTTGTGGTGTTGATGTGGATGTGATAGGAAGCGTTATGAGGAACACACTGAGGTGGTTTGGCCATGTGGAGAGGATGGAGGGTGAAAGACTGACGAAGAGAGTGTATGTGAGTGAGGTGGAGGGGGGAAGAGGGAGAGGGAGGCCGAGGTTGAGATGGAGGGATGGGGTGGATAGGTATATGAGAGAGGGGGGTGTGAGTTGGGAGCAGGGCAGTGAAATGGCGGGGGACGGCGACTTGGAGGCGATTTGTTTGTGGCCACCCCAAACGGGATTGAGGCGTCTGGCAAAATATATATATATATATATATATATATAGATAGATAGATAGATAGATAGATAGATAGATATAGATATTTATATAGATATATATATATATATATATATATATATAGATATATTTGTGTATATATGTAAATTCGCATAAATTTATTCATTTATCCTCTGTCGTCACACCGTAAACATCCGCCTGCAAACATTTTCAGTGTTATTCTGGCTCGAACGTGAGTTAAGGGAAGCATGGAATAATAATAAAAAAATATTTATAAGGGCGATTAACAGGTTTTTCGTTTTCCTATAGACAGAATGACATGGAAGATCCTAACTGTAAGATCAGTCTCTGCAAATATCATTGCTATCGAACATTACAAAACGAAGCCAAAGAAGCATACCTTTGACAGTAAAAATGTATTGATACTGTGACATGAGCAACTCTCCAAACCCTCCCACCCTCAGCCACCCTCCCGCCCAGTCACAGTTACCAGATATATGGGGATTGGCTAGTTCTTCGCAACTATTCGTCGACCACCAATGCTCGAACAGTGGGTAAAGCGGAACTTTCCCTGACTGTGCAGTTACCTCCACTTCTAACGAGTTCAGCGGGTGGTGCGTTTGGTTAAATCTGGCACCACTGTGTTTGTTTACATCATAGCAATAGTAATTGAATGGGCGGACCCGGCAGAGCTTCCTCTCCGCTATAACATCTAGTATTCACTGAAACAATGTTCTATCAAGTCATACTTTGTCTACAAATACAAGTGTTTGCCACGTATGTATAGTGGAATAAAGAGAAATAGTAATGTCATTGGCTCCCATTGTTTCTCTGACAGGAGATGACTGAGAGGTGAGATGGAACGGAGGGAGGATAGATGGTGGGGGTGCATGTATCGACGCTTTGTCGTGGTTCGTTTAGAAAGATGAAGGGTGTGATTATAGAGATGTTCTGAGGTGATCTATAACTTCGTATGCTATAACCTGTATTAGTAGAATGTTGGAGTCTTAATGTTCGTCATACATTGTGGTGAACAACTGCAGTTGAGCATAAATGTTAGGTGTGATTCTGGTGTCTCGAAACGTGGTTCATCTGAGTCTAGTGAGTGTTCAACTCAACTGGTGTAACATTTTTGTGGCTGAACCAGGGAGGCCACAAATGATTCATGATAATGCATGTGACACAGCGGTAATGCCTTGTGCATCATCCAGTCTGTTTTATTGTGAAGAAAGACAATCATTATATTTGCAAACCATAGTATGAGTAGATGTCCTTGTTACATAGGTTTATAGCTACTTTGAGTGTTGGACAGCTATGGGCTTGATGTGCGAAGATGTTGTGCAGTCATCATACTGATGGATCACGCGGAAGTAATGAGATACTGTATAGTGTCAGGACTCCATATTATAATTACAAATCATAATAGATAGATAGATAAATAGATAGATAGACAGACAGATAGAAGCAGCAAGTCAGATGATGAGAAGGTACTGTGTCTGCGAGAATCGAGCAATGCTAAACATGCTTACACACTCTAATGCTTGATAGGCACACGACAGCGCCTCGTGACCATACACACACATACACACATACTCACACACAGGCTTTTAGAACATTCCAACAACAGTGTAACACACGTGACACGACCCCTGCTACACCAGAATTTAGGAAGCAGAGCTTAGGAGACAGGCCATAGAACCGGCAGGTAATAGGGAGAAGGGCTTAGCAACATGGGAAAGAGAGAGAGAGAGACTGGGAGGTAGCTGGCAGGACTTTATACTTCACTCTGTGTGAGAGACTTTGTTAAGATTTCCAAGACAAATAAAAATAGTCCCATACTATTGTTTACCTCTCCTGTCATCACAAGAAAAAAGAACCAAGATTATCTACTTACAAGCTACTCACGTACAACAACCGCTCGTCCACAAGTCTAATATAATGTATAACTGATCTACAAAACATCACTACAAAGAACTTACAAAGTTATTGTGAGATATGACGGCAGCGAACGTATGAACCTCGTCTACGAATCTACAGTGAATTCCTACAAAATATCAAGATTGAAAACAAAAAATACCTCTCACAACCAAACACTCACAACCAGCTCCTGACAGTATTCTCTCCAACCAGCCCCCTCCGTCTCCCCGATTATCACACTGATGTAGAGGTGAAGAGGTCACAGGACGCCTTGCAAGTAGTTTAACAATATATTGATACAAACAATCTTGCAATTTCTACGACGAACCAACGAACTACAACCATCTACAATCAACTACAAGTAACAACTCTACGAGTCGTCTGTATAATCTACACGCACCTACAAGTAACGACAGTCTTCCTCCTACAACGAGTAAATCACAATTAAAAAAAAAAAACGAATACATCAAGAAAGAAAAACAAAACAAACAAACGAAGAGTGAGAAACGACTCATAACTCACAACCACCAGACCTCACCCTCCTCTCTCTGCTACCTCCACCCAACCTCCACCGCTGATGCAGGAGTGAAGAGGTCAAGACAACGAAGCAAATACCAAGCCCATATTCACAACTCATCTTACTCACTCATCTTCACTTAAGTTACTCATCGCTACTCATTTACTCACCACAGCTACCAGTGTGGGAAGTCGACGTCACCATACGTGTGCTGAGATGATGCCAAGCCGTGTGTCTGACACCCCACAATACGTCAATCAACCCGTGAAGAACAACGCTATCACCACGTGCAACACCACTCACACCATTTCCACCACGGTAAAATTTAGTGAGTTATGCATAATGAATGCACATCTTGTATTATAATAATTGAAATAACGGTGTTATGTGTCAATCAATCAATCAATCATTTCCTGTGGCACCCTCGGGGATGCATAGGGCCTCGATGAACTCACACCACCACATCCAATCTTGTGCTAACTCCTCAAGATCTCCCCAACACTCATCTCCAGCTTCCCGTCTCATTGTCCTCACCCACGTCTCTTTTGGCCTTCCTCTACCTCTCCTACCAGGTGTCACCCACCCTGGTGTACCTCGTACTATTCCCTGTCTCCTATACACATGTCCTAGCCACTTCCATCGTGAGAATCTAACATATTCATCGATCGGCTGCACTCCCGTTATTTCTCTAATTCTACTATTTGGTATCCTTTCCCACCACTTAACTCCTAATATTCTTCTAAGTGCTTTATTTTCAAACACCAAGAATTTATTATCCATAGTCACTGTGCTGTACCAAGACTCGTGTCCATAAATTAAGATACTCCTAACCATTACCTTATTAAGTTTGATTTTTGTATGCACAGAGAAATTGTTATTATTCCAAATATTTTTAAGCATTCCCATTACCTGATTAGCCTTCTTTACCCTTTCCTCGAATTCAAAGTTCAAAGAACCATCCTTGGCTAAATAAGTACCTAAATATTTAAACCTATCAACTTGCTTTACAACCATACCTCCAATTACACATTCCTGCGCATTTTCCATATTCATATTGATTATTTCAGTTTTTCCACAATTAATAACCAAACCCACCTTGCGACCTTCACTCACCAAACAGTCCAACACTCTCTGCATCTCTTCTGGCCCATCACAAATCAAAACTAAATCATCTGCATAATCTAAATCCAAAAGTTTCCTGTTCTCTCCCCAAAGTATACCTGCACCGGTTTCTGTTCCAACACGTTTCATAATGTAATCAATGACCAATATAAATAGTAAAGGCGATAGAACACCACCTTGAATTACTCCGGACTTGACTTCAAACGAATCACTCAGACAACCATCAACCATCACTTTACAAAATGTGTCCTCATGCATGTTCATAATGACCCTCACAAACTCCTCTGGTATTCCATAATGTCTCATGATCTTCCCCATAGACTCTCTCGAAACACTATCAAAAGCCTTTTCAAAATCAACAAAACAAAGACTTAACGGTACTCTCATTTCATTAACTTGCTGCATCAAATGCCTAACTATAAAAATCTGATCATTGCAACCACGTCCCTTTCTAAAACCAGCCTGTTCATCCCTCAGAATACCCTCAACCACCGGCTCCAACCTATTTAACAACACTCTACTGAAAACTTTCAAAGCTATCGGTGACAAAGAGATTCCCCTCCAATTACCACATTCACTCAGGTCTCCTTTCTTCGGAACTTTAACAATTACACCATTCTTCCAAACTGATGGTAGTAACCCCGTCACCCATATCTTATTGAATAGCTTGGTCAAGATCATTATTAATCTTTCCCCCTCCACTTTAAACATTTCCGGAAATAAACCATCCTCCCCTGGTGCCTTATTATTCTTCAACTGTTTTACTGCTTTCTCCACTTCTGCAAGCCTCAACTCTCCTGTTTCTATATTTAAATCTTCCTGAGCAGACGGTATATCCTCTTCTGGTGGTATTGGTCTATTAAGAACTGTCTCAAAATGCTCTTTCCATCTATTTTTAATATCTCCATCTTTGGTCAATAAATTTCCTTCCCTGTCTCTAATTGGTATTTCCTTGCGTTTACCTGCATTACCACTCAGTTCTCTAATCGATTCATATGCTATTCTTTGACCCTGTCCATCATTTTTGTTTATTAGGATTTCAGTCTCTGCAACCTTTTCATCCACACATCTTCTTTTATCTCTCCTAGCTAACCTTCTTACTTCTGAATTCAAACTCCAGTACGCAGCTCTTGCTAATTCAATCTCTCGTTCATCAACGCATTGCATCTCACTCCTCAATTTAGCCTCACCTCTCTTTTTTATCATATCCCACGTTTCCTCTGATATCCATTTCTTTCTCCTAAATCTATGTCTCCTTCCAATCGTACATTCAGCAGTCTCATGCAAAACTTTGTTCACATCCTCCCACATCTCATCTACACTTCTCTCCCCCTCTTCCAACGTTTCCAACACCAAAAACCTATTTCTGCATTCTAATCTGAATTCCTCCTTTTCTTCTCCTTCTCTTCTAAGCTTAACTATATCGTATCTACCAACACCAGATTTTTCCTTCTTCTGATTTTTAAGTTTAAACCTTATTTTTGCAATGCTGAGTTGATGGTCACTACCAATATCCACTCCCCGTTTAACATGAACATCTAGCAGAGAACTTCTATGCCTCCTACTGATAGCGATGTGATCAATCTGATTTTTATATTTTCCACACGGCGACACCCAAGTTGTCTTGTGTATATTGCAATGCTGAAAGAGTGTGCCCCCGATGACTAAGTCATTTGCTAGACAGAAGCTTCCAAACCTCACTCCGTTTTCACTCATCCTACTACCAACTCCCATCTTACCCATACATGCCTCAAATCTCTCATTTGAACAGCCCATTACTGCATTAAAGTCTCCAACGCAGATCAAAACATCATGTCTAGGTACCCTTCCTACTCCTTCTTGCAACTTTTCATAAAATGTGTCTTTCCTTTCATCGAGTGCATCATTAGTAGGTGCATAACACACAAACAGACTGATGTTGCCATGATTTGATTTAAACCGTGCATATAGCAATCGCTCATCTATAGGATCCCACTCACATAAAGCCTTATTTGCTTTACAACCCAGCAACAATCCTACTCCCTGATAATGCATTCCGTCCTGTCGGCCAGATATCAATAAACGTATACCATCCTCCAAATCCAACTTATCGACTCCAGTTAATCTAGTTTCTGTCAGAGCACAAATATCAAGTCCGTAATTTTGAAAAACCTTCACTAACTCATCGATTTTACCGTCATGATTTAGCGTTCTCACATTCCAGTTACCAATTTTAATTGTATTTTTTGCATTGACAAAGGAATTAGATTGTAACTGAGGCAACCGTGAGATTCTTAGCACCCCCTGTCCAGTCCAAAAATGATGTCGCTTTCTTTGAGGTGCTATTTCATTAGTCGAGATAGCTGTGACACAACATCCACAAACATTGATTATCGTATATCATACTCTCTTTGTAAAACATTCGAACATTAGTTTTCATACAATTATTACACATTCAGGCTTTCCTTAGCTCCAGACGCATTGCGGTATTTAATCGTGAGTCTAGACTCACACATTCTCCATCCAGAGGTAGCAATATTTCCATTACCATGCATGTCTGTCTGTTGTCTGCCATTACAACATAAGGTTTTAGTATGTCCCACGGCTACACAAAATATATCGGTGGCGTTGTGCTGCTGGGAGAGTGTAAAATAAGTACAGTCAACGTGTGATTCTGCAGGGAGTCTGGTAATAAACTTCACCGACTTATTCAGACTCCTGCCAAGCTAGCAGCCAGATTCACATTCCCGCCAAGCAAGCAGCCAAAGTCTCGATTATTGTGACTGTACTGACGGACCACTGAACACACTTTCACCTCCCAGCAGTCTGAATGAGATCCTGTTTTCAGCCAACAGAAACATTAAGTAATAACATGAACAGTGCAGTTTTATATGTAAAGTAAGGAGTGTTTTAGGCACTGTGTCATCATACAGGCTTATACAGTATAACAGCCAAAGATAGGCTGGAGTTGCGGTAGCATAAAGGTTGAGTGCTGCTGGAGCTTCCAAGTAAACGTAATCAACATTGGTGCCCCAGAACCTGGATTGTAAAACCCAACCACCGCACTTTAGGCAAAATACACCTGGATTCTGAAGCCACCCCACGTCATCCAGTAGATTTACGTAAGGCCAATGATAAGGCTGCAATCTCGTCGTAGTGATGCGATATGATAAGGAAGTCAGTATCAGGTCTCGTTACCCGTTAAAAGAGAAAGGGCAGGATTATGAGAGTGAGCGAGAGAGAGAGAGAGAGAGGGGGGGGGGAGGCCCTCCCCTCTCTCTATCAAATACTCTGTAAAAAGGAGTCTTGATATGCTCACAATATCACAGGTGGATGATATGAGGCTACCGTCACTGTAGATGGACGCCCAGGGAGACAAAGACCACTCTGTCCTTCCCTGGGTCTATTATGTCGTATTGTAGCAACTTGTAAAGACACCATGAATGCACCGGTCTGTCTGTCTGTCTGTCTGTCTGTCTCTCTGTCACTCTTTCTCTCTCTCTCTCTCTCTCTCTCACACACACACACACACACACACACACACACACACACACACACAAATTCCTGCCGTTTCTCGTTTAATGGGTAACAAGACCTGATACTGACTTCCTTATCATATCGCATCACTACGACGAGATTGCAGCCTTATCAATGGCCTTACGTAAATCTGCTGGATGACTTGGGGTGGCTTCAGAATCCAGGTGTATTTTCCCTAAAGCGCGGTGGTTGGGTTTTACAATCCAGGTCCTGGTGCACCAACGTTGATTACGTTTACTTGGAAGCTCCAGCAGCACTCAACCTTTATGCTACCGCAACTGCAGCTTATCTTTGGCTGTGTTATGCTGTATAGGCCTGTATGATGACATAGTGCCTAAAACACTCCCTACTTTACATAAAAAACTGCACGTTCACTTTATTACTTAAAGTTTCTGTTGGCTGAAAACAGGATCTCCTTCACACTGCTGGGAGGTGAAAGAGTGTTTAGTGGTTAGTCAGTATTGATAACATAACCGCGATTGCTATCTTGGCATGAGTGTGGAATGGGTCGGTGAAATGTATTACCAGACTCCCCGCACAAACACACGTAGACTATGCTCAATTTTACTCCATCTCAGCAGCACCATTCCATTTTTTTCAGCCGTGGCTACATTCTAAAACCTCGTGTTCTAATGATAAACAACGGACAGGCATGCATAAAATGCCTAGTGTTGCAGTTTGTTATATGTCCGTTTATCACACACAAACGTTGCAGACGTCACCTACTGTGTTAACCTGGATCTGGATTGGCCAATTGCATTACTGGACTCCTACACAAATAAGGCTAGACTACGCAATTTTCCTAGCAAAACGACATCACAGAAATGCCTCTGTAACAGTCAAATCTGACCCGATACTATCCTTGCAATTTCATGAGAGACAATGGACACACACTGTATCAATCTCTGGGCAAAGGGAAGCAGGACCTAAATTATCATGACGTGTAATAAGTACCGGGGACTGTGGTGGTGGTGATTGTAGATGGGACGCGAAACGTCGTAATGGTATAGCTGTTTAGAGTCATCAAACGAGATTCATAATAACCTGAAGTTCGGCAATAGATTTTGGTATTACTGATATCTGTTATGCAATGTCCCATGACGCTGAACATTAAAAACGATATTCCAAAGGCATGTAGAAATAGAACAGAATATTTGGTAGGTAGGGGGGTGGGGATTTAAGGAGAGGTTGGTCAGTGAGACGGGGAATTGGGAGAGGAATGAAATATTGCAGGAATAGAGGGGGGGGGGGGAGGACTTTACCTCCCTGCGTGGTGGCAGAGTGTGTGTGGAACTGGACTATTATGGCGTAGGGGCGAGTGAGGATGTGGGCAGGTAGGAGGAGGGTCATCATCAACATCATATGTGATTTTTGGTGCTGGTAAGGGAAATAATCCTCCCTATGGATGAACAGTGTGTGTGTAGAAACAAGATTAAATAGTATAACGGATCAAACCGAAGAACCAGGACACATGATTGTGACAGAGATGGGAACAGCAAAGAAGAAGTACTGGACATGGTTGAGGTAAGCATGGTGGACCGGGAGTTCAGGAGCTGGTACAAAAGAACAGGCCAAGGAGATGGAATGGTTGCGAACTAAAGCAGACTCACAGGGTGTAGTGCTGCTAGGGAAGATAGCGAAAAGGTGGGCAGCACAGAGACGAGAGGTCGGAGTAAGGGAGGAACATTTCTGGAGGGCTGTGGAAGAAAGGAAGGCAACTGAAAGATGATCATGGGAGAGGAGGAAATATTCTGAAGGAACAGATACTTGTAACAAGGAGTTGTTGAGGCAGAAAGGAAGGCAACTGAAAGATGATCATGGGAGAGGAGGAAATATTCTGAAGGAACAGATACTTGTAACAAGTTGTTGAGGTGGAAAGGGAAGGGAATGATGTGGAAAAGGTTAAAGGTTACGGCAGAACGAAGAGGAATATGGACGACGACGTATTTGGTGAGAAGAGTGGCTTCGAGAACAGGATAATAATATTCGAGGGAGGAGTAGGGGAGGACCGGGGATAGACCGAAGGTGGGGTGAGCCCATTCCAGGACAGAACGGAGAGCTGAGACATGTATTAAGTCGGCAGTGACACGTCCATTTATAGCATCGACCAGGATACGAACCAAGGTAGAGACTTGAAACAGGAGAGAGTCAATGGCCAGTTGGAGATTATCCATGTTGAGTTTGAGGTAGAACTGAGAGATAACATTGAGATCTGAAAGGTGTCGTTGTAAGATATCGGTGAAGTTGTTTAGAGTGGACATGACTTCATTTAGGTGGGTCGTAAGCTTCTGTAACATAGTGTGTTGGATTTTGATGACTCGGTGTTGGGATTCTAGAGCTGAAGCTAAATGAGTGAGATCAGATTTGAAGCCAGAAATGTCACGGGCTGTAGCAACGCCAAACAAGCCACTCAGAATCTCACTGCCGAAGACGAAGAGACCTCGTTTCACACGAGAACGACTAACGGGTGTCTGAATGGAAAATGTGTCATTGAGCTCAGTGAATCTGTTACTTATGTATTGCAATTGCCAGGAGAGTGGGAGGAAAAGGTTATAGAAATACTCATTCGGGTAGTGTGTTCCCATGTTGGCCGTGAGATGGGTCTTGATTCCGTGGAGCTGGTGTGCGTAGGCAGGTAGGGCAATGGCTACATCGGCCAGGGACGCAAGATCATAGCGCAAGGAGACTAGTTTCGATAAGCATTACCTCGCCTCCTGAGCCGACCAAGGCCCCGGGACGTACTCCACCATCGTCCTGACCTGACCCAGACCCCAGGAGGGTCAGAACTGCCAGCAGGGAGATCGCTAACATCGTACCTAGAAAATCAGGGTAGAGTTAATGTGGGAGGTCTTGAAGAGGTTGATGGGCAGAGCGCAGTTTGGACCGATATTGATTGGTTGATGAATGAGTAGGTGGAGGTGGAGATGAAGGAGACTGAGGGATAGGTGGAGACAGAGTAGACTGAGGGATGTGTGGAGCGGAAGGGGGGTCAGGAGGTTGTGTAAGTGACTCTTCCAACACGAGGCCATGGGGTGCTCGCTTTAAGTCATCGACGTGGACCCATCTGGTGTCCTTAGTAGACAGGTCCTGGAGGTGAAATTTGTTGCCTTGTTGAGTGCGGATGCGGTGGAGCCCTATAAATTTGTCATCCAACTTAGAGGAATACGTATGGAAATGAGCAAAGACAAGATCGCCTACATTGATAGTGATAGGAGAGGCGGACTTATGCTGGCGCTGCAGCATGTCCTCCTGAGAGGAAGCCAAAGTGGATTGGACATACTGGTAGATTGTCTGGAAGTTGGCCAATTTTAGTTTAACATAATCATCCATGTTGTAGATGGGTTCTGGCTTTGAGGATAAGAGAGAGTATGGGAGGTCCTTGTCAAAACCAAAGAGGACAAAGAAGGGAGATTCAGCAATGGATGCATTGATGGAGCTATTGATTGAGGATGCCACTTGGGGAATCCAGTCATCCCAGGACGAACTATGGGAGCCTAGATGTCTAAGGCACTCTAAGATTTTCCGGTTGTGGCGTTCTACAAGGCCATTGGAAGCCGGATGGTTAGGCATGACATTGCACTTACTGATATGAAAGCGGCGACAGATCTCATCGAGAAGGCTATTGTTGAACTCTGTACTGTAGTCAGTAAGAATGGTATGAGGGGTACTGAACGGGCAAATTACGTGATCTACAAAGTCACGTGCGACGCTCTTCGCGGTTTTGTCGGAGAGGGGTATGAGGACACAGTAGTGGGAGAAGTGGTTGACCGCTACGAACAAGTACTCAGCGCCGGATTCCGTGAGAGGTAGTTTTAAGAGATCGATAGAGACAGTTTCCCATGGTCGTGACGGGATTGGGTATTGTAAGAGTGGTGCAGGTAAGCCGGTTGATCCTTTGTGGTGGTGGCAGGAGAGGCAAGAGTCACAGTGGGCATTGATATCGCGGCGCATGGTTGGCCAATAGTATTTGAGACGTGCTTGGAGCAAGCAACGGTCTTTACCTGGATGGGAAGCTTGAGGGGTATTATGAACAATGTGAAGAACCGTTGGTATCAGGGCAGTGGGGACAACAAGTTGGCGTACTTCACGATTGGGCATGTCTGCCTGTTAGTAGTGTTTTCCTGTACAAGAGATCATCATCTAGCATGAACTCATCTAGTGATACTGGCAGAGTAGGTAAGGTCGAGGCATTGCCAGATTCTAGGTAATAAATGACTTTGGACCATATGGGGTCTTGGCGCTGAAAGTTTCGAACAACTTCTGATGTTAGTGTAGTGTTTTCAGTTACTTCAGGCTGCAGTGATGTTATAACTGCTGCTACGTGACGTGAGAGTGCGTCTGCGAATACATTCAGCTTGCCTGGTACATATTGAAAAGTGGGATTAAAGTCCTGGATGATGACAGACCATCTAGCTAGCCTACCTGTTAGGTTGCGGTTCTTGAACAAATCACATAGTGGAAGGTGGTCTGTTTGGATATGCACTGGATAACCATAGACTATATCTCTGAAATGTTTCAAAGACCAGACTACTGCTAGCGCTGCGAGATCTGTGACACTGTAGTTACGTTCAGCGGTTGTAAGGGTGCGACTAGCATACGCTATTACGCGCTTCCTTGATGCTTCATCGAGTTCCATCAAAACGGCACCAAGTCCAGTGCCTGAGGCGTCTGTGCAGAGAAGGAAGGGTGTGGTATAATCAGGGAATGCTAGAACAGGGGCGTTTACAAGAGCTGTCTTTAGCTTTTGGAAAGCCTGTGACTGGTCGTTAGTCCAAACAAAGGGCACATTCTGCTTGAGTAAGTGTGTCAGAGGAGTGGCGATCTTCGCATAATCCTGTATGAATCTACGATAATAGCCACTGAGACCCAGAAAACTTCGTACAGCTTCGGTAGTGGTAGGTTCTGGGAGGTTAATAATCGCCTTAGTTTAACCTCATTAGTATGAATGCCTTGTGCATCTACGACATGGCCTAGGAATTTGATTTTCTTTCACAGGAAGTCACATTTACTGAGATTCATTTTCAGGCCTGCAAGCTGGAGGAGTTCAAAGACTTGCCGGAGCTTGGTGAAATGGTCAGAGATGGATTTACTCACAACAATATCATCTAGGTAAGCAAAAAGAGAGTGTCCCATCATACCACTGAAGACTGAATGGATAAGTCGCATGAACACGGAAGGAGCATTTCTCAGACCAAAAGGGAGTCTCTTAAACTGAAAATGTCCGGAAGGGGTGCTGAAAGCTGTTACCGGGCAAGAGGATTCTTCCATTTTGACCTGCCAGTACCCGCTGAGGAGGTCTAAAGATGAAAAAACTAAGTTATTTTCACCAAGGGATTCTAGAAAATCAGTGAGGATGGGTAACGGGAAATGGTCTGGAACAGTGACAGAATTGACCTTATGATAGTCGACTACTGGTCTAAAGTTGCCGTCCTTCTTTGGTACTAAGAAAAGTGGGCTATTCCATGGACTGACGGAGGGCTCAATAATGTCCTGGTCTAACATGTTCTGTACCATTTGATCTGTCTGCTTTCTCTGGCTGTGAGGAAATCGATACGCTGGTATGTAAATCGGCTGAGTTCCTGATAGTAGTTCACTCGTATGTTTGACAAGGTCTGTTCTACCCATCGGTTCACCGGGTAAGGCAACCACGTTTCTGTACGAGGTCAGAAGGTCGAGGAGTTGAGGCGTATTTTCTGGGAAATCTGTGCAAGTGAGATGTGAGAGCATATCGGGTGAATATGTCGGCGTAGATCCTGTAGAGTTAATAGTACATACACCGATTGGCGTACTATAATCAGTCTGAATAGTAGGAACTGAGGAATCATGGCACACCTTTATGGCCACTGGGTATACTAGGAAGTCTCCAATCTTTACACCACTTTTAAGTTTTAGTGGAACATTTGTGACATTGAGCAAGTACAGGTATCATAAACTGTCCTCTAAGACTGTACACCATGCTGACTCATAAGTCAAGCCATTCACACAACATGTCTCAGGTAGTGTTAGTACATCCACTCCTTCTTTCGCACCGGCAACACAGAGACTTTGGTGAACTCATGCGGTAACAAAATTGTGCACCTATTCGTTACTGCACGTTTCGTCTCTGCGTGTTGGAGATCATTCACACTGTGTGAGGTAGGTAACTGAGACATGTCTGAGTCAGCGATAGTGTTGTCGGGAGAGGAGGTAAGAGCCATGTCCGAAGACTGAGATGATGTATCAGTAGACATTGAGGAATTTATGTCCTTGCTCTCAGTCAGTAAAGGAATGATCTCTGTATTCTCAGATGATAGTGGTGGTTTGGGCTGGTCTGGACTTTTTGGTAGCGATCGGGACAATGGTAACTGAAGGACTGATTTGATCGTAAGAACAGGACGGGGACATTCCATACTGTATACTGGGAATCCAGAAATGACTATACTACCACAGGCAGGTAATAATGCAATGGAGTGTTGTGCCATGGTGGAGAAATCAATAAAGGCATCTGCGGGATACTGCAAGTCATTAGTGACATGAAATTCAATTGGGATAGAGGGCAAATCTCTGTGTAGTTTGACTTCAAGGGTGACTCTTCCCTTAACCTTAAACTCTGAGCCTTCGACACCACATAGGCAAATGTCTGATGGTTCTAAGAAACTGACGTGGTTGTGATGTCGTTGAATAAGATGTAAGGAAGTGTCGGAGATCAGGTTTACTATAGATCCTGTGTCCAAGAAGAATGACGTTGGTATGTCATGACTGCATCCGAGAATGACTAAACCTGAGGATGTTATGGGACCTACATGGCTGATGGGGAGTTGGGTGTCTGGTTATACGTGATATTGGTCCGAAACGGCCGCGGCGCTTCCCCCAACTGTTGGTGGTTGAGGTAACGACATTCCACTGTGGTGTGAGTCGTGCTGGATTTGTGGTATTTGCATTTGGGACGACGTGAGCGGGAAGGCGTACGCTGTCTGGTTTGGGAGTGAGGACGTCTGTATGTACGGTCGCAACTGGATGCTCGATGTCCAGGATGACCACAGTGCCAGCAAAGAATTGAAGATTGTCTGTTCCATCGGACACTAGGTTGATCACGACCTGCGGTAGGAGAACGATGCGTGGCAGGTCTGCCGCATGTGGTGGGACGGGAGCGAGATTGGTCTGGGGTAGTGGAGGTGTGACAGACTGAGGAGGCCAAGGGTTGGGTGGTGCCCTGACGTGTGTAGTTCGAACCGGTTCTTTCATGAATGGCTTTAGTGACCTGAATAATTTTATCTCCTGGATTGAAACCGATTTCCAAGACTAGCTCTCGCTGTTTAGGAGTAAGCCAGTGAAGGAATCTCAGGTAACCCATTAAGTCAGCAAAGTTGGTGAGTGAAAGCATTGGAACGCCATTTTGTCTTCTAACCATTTCGTGCCTACCAGTAATTGGAGCACCTTGTTACTAGTTGCTTTCATGGTGGCGGCAGCTTCGCGGAGCTTGGCATGTTGCACTGGGACTCTCAAGTCATCATCTAGTTGGTTTAGGGGATTAATGAATCCCATGAGAGACGCGGTATTTGAATGCTGGCAACAAAGGCTGATGAGTTCCATAAGAAAATCAGCAAAGGTATGAATGCTATCTAAATGTCCTGCACGGATCGCGGATCTGATGTCCGATTTGCCGTGGTGCAAGCGACCCATGAGGTAGGCTACTTTGAGCGATTCATCAGTGATCTGCCTATTGTGGATGTCTGTTTCGACTTCTCTGTGGAAATCATAGACAGACCAAGTTGGATCCTGGCCGGTAAATTTGGGACGATTGGCATCGTCGAGATAGACTGTGGAGGGTTGGCCATGGCTGGAAATGCAGAAGGGGCGGTAGGAGAGGAGTGGGAGAGAGAGAAGGTAGTGGTTGTTAAGGGTGAGCAAGACGGGGTCTGAAGGGAGGCAGGAGAGTTAACGACAGGGGAAGGAGTAGAGGAAGAAGAAGGGAGTGGAGAGGGAGGGGTAGAGGAGGAGGTATCTGGATTTACGAGTGTAGGATGGGTAGTAAGTGGGTCTGCGGGAAGTGAAACGGAAGTGTCAGGTACAAGGTGGTGGTACTCTTTGCCACTTCGTGAGTGATCGTGTTAGAGTCAGCAGACGGTGTATGATCAGGTGATGTTTCCGGGTCGAGAGGGCTGGTCTTAAGCGGTTGATGTGGAAAGTATGACATTTAATGCGGCAATGGAAGACGAGATGAAGGATGAAGATGGATACGTAGGTGGAAATGTATAACAATGAGAGAATGGAATACACGAGTAAGTGTGAAAACGAATGAAGGTGCGGGGATGGATGGTTTAAATAAAAGGCGAAGGATGAGATGGATAATAAATAACGTAGGTGAAGATGAAAACGGGGTAATGGAAATGAGATGGAATATTTACAATATCCAATCTGTAGAGAAAATCGAGGATCATCTCTATAGAAAAGTAAGGTATACTATAGTTACACAGTAGAGACGGAAGTGACGAGATGTATGACGTGCAGGTGTGGCGGGGCGTAGCGGGGCTGGGGCAGGGCGGGGCAGCGGTGGAGAAACAGCTGGGCGGTGAGGAGAGTGGCTGAGGACGAAACTGGAGCGATATGTTGGATGAGTATTAGAAGATGGGGAACTTCTCGCTGGGCTTATGTCGAGATGGGAAGAGACGCTGCGATGGGTCACCGGCAGGGAGTGGCGGTCCTAGGAGGCTCACGTAATTCAGACCACATGTGGCGGCGTCGGGGCCGGTGGTGGGATGTGAGGGCAGATGTTGGTTCAATGCAGGTGTAGAGCTGTTGAGTTGCAAATGCAGAGAATGGCAGTGGGCAGACAGTGATAAGTGGCACCGTGGGGGCAGGATTTATGATGAGTTCGGATCAGGTGTTGGGAACAGGCGAAACAGGTGTGTAGGTCGGCGAGAGGGACACTTGCGGGCAGGAACAATGTGTGTGGGTGGGGTTGTTTGAAAGGTAAGCACTGGTGAGAGAAATTGTACATCCGGAGCACAGCCAGGTATTACACCACAAGAGGCACTGAAAAGAAGTGAGGCTGTGAGATGCAAGACGTCGTGTATCTGTTGGAGTCACTAAATATTGGAGGAGGCGGTCAGAATCTGATGGTCCGAACCACAGCTGCTACCAAATGTAACTTGCCATACTTTGGTGATAGAAACTCCGTGTACAAACAGCTAGATAAGGAGTTTATTACGAGCTCACAACAAAATGATCTGCCCTTCTTGAATGTCTGCTCTGAACTGACGCAGTGGCGCAGTCTTCGCAGGCTTGGGGCCCTGGGAAAGCATGCTAGGTCAGCAAGTTTAGTGGGGGCAGGTATGCATTGGGGGGGGGGGGAACATATATACATCGGGGGTAGACATATTGTGGAGAAGGTACATATATATATATATATATATATATATATATATATATATATATATATATATATATATATATATATATATATATATATATATATATATATTTTACATATATATATATATATATATATATATATATATATATATATATATATATATATATTCTTACGGTAGCGCCAGCCTGGGGCAATTACAAAAAGACAACAAGGTAGTTTTAGATGATCGGCCTCCACTGCGTTGTGAAAATAACGTAGACCCCGGCACTCACACTCCGTAAAAGAGAGAAAAACTGCGGAACGGAAGAATTATCACTTAAGTACGCAACACTCTGTACTTTGATAGTAACAAACAGAACAGCCTACCTATGGATCTAGCCAACTATCGTCACTACCGGAAATAATACCGCCCGAGACAGTCTACAAGAACACCTCCCACTTATTTCCGGTGGTGACGAATTTCTACTTAACCCGTGTCCAAGGGGGAACGCAGTTGATAGCTCACGATAGTTCTTACTAGCCTTGTGCAAGGAGATGGGATTGAACTGTGTAGGGGTTAGGGGTGTGTGTGTATGTACGTGTGTTGGGGAACGTTAATAAAGGCAGCGAGAGGACCACGGTGAGCCAGCCTGGCCCTCCAAAGACAACACGGTCACAAAATCAAATAAAATAGCTACTTCCCTCAGTCAGCAAACAAAAGAATAAAATGAACTTAAATGAAAACGCCAGCTCGGCTTAGAGACACCGACGTGTTCTCTCTATACAAAAATATGACTGGGGAGAGAGAGAGAGTGTACACACACACACAACACTGAAGCTGGTTGGGAAGACGCTGGACTGATGCTAGGTTCGTGTGCAGCCAAGCGTGAACGCATGAATCAGATTAATTAATAAGGAACTTAAATTCGTGCCCCTCTCTCTCTACAATGAATTGGCACTTCTAATGCAAGCAAAACATCATTAAATATACTGGTAGCTCACATAAGACAATCAAAATAATCAAATGCATTCTCAGCATGGTATTAAATAAAATTGCTCTCAGTGGCAGGAACGAAAGAAACAAAAGAACTTGTAACACTCGCTAATTTAAACTACGCGAATGACACGGATACTGCATAATCCCCTAGCCCAGCTGTAAGGGCTGCATCCGTGGGAACGGACAGGCGGACAGCGTAACACGCCCATCCCCAAGGGAAAATTTTGAGCCCTGGATCAAAATTTTCGAATCAAGACCCTGACCCCTCCCTGGATAAACAATCAGCAATTACGTTATCATTCCCTTTAATATGCCTAACTTCTAAATTGTACTCTTGCAAAAGCAAACTCCAGCGGGTCAAACGCTGGTTCTTAAATTTAAACTTCTTCAAAAACTGCTGATGATGGTCTGAATAAATCTTGATCACAGGGCCAAATGGGGGCAGGTAGACAGCAAAGTGTTGCAGGGCAGGATAATCGCTAATAACTCCTGCTCTATGACGAAATAGTTCTTCTGGGCTCTATTAAACTTCTTTGAGAAGTATGATATGGGATGTTCAACCTGGCCCTCATCCGGCTGCGTCAACACTGCTCCTACCCCTACTCGGCTAGCATCAACTGCCAACACAAAAGATTTGTCAAAATCTGGTGCACGCAATATAGGGTGGTGGCACAGCAGAGACTCAACAGTAGTAAAAGCTTGCTCACACTCGGCTGTCCACTGCCACTTCTTATCCTTGCGCAATAAGTCAGTAAGAAGGGCAAGCACTGTGGAGTAATTTCCAATAAATCTTCTGTAATAGCCGATCATGCCCAAAAATAGCTGGAGGGCACGGCGACACTGGGGTGCTGCAAAGTTGGAAATGGCATCCATCTTAGCCCGAGGTGGAGCCACTTGCCCATGTCCTACAACAAATCAAAGGTACTGGACCTTAGAACGTACGAACTCGCACTTGTCCAAGTTGACTACTAAGCCAGCTTCCTCCAACCGCTTAATGAGCATTTCCACATGATCAGGGTGCTCCTCCCACTTGGTGTCATACACAATGACATCATCGATGTAAACGACACAATTAGGTATGCCATCCACATATATATATATATATATATATATATATATATATATATATATATATATATATATATATATATATATATATATATATATATATATATATTTATGTACCTTCTCCACAATATGTCTACCCCCGATGTATATATGTCCCGGCCCCCCAATGCATACATGCCCCCACTAAACTTGCTGACCTAGCATGCTTTCCCAGGGCCCCAAGCCTGCGAAGACTGCGCCACTGCGTCAGTTCAGAGCAGACATTCAAGAAGGGCAGACCATTTTGTTGTGAGCTCGTAATAAACTCCTTATCTAGCTGTTTGTACACGGAGTTTCTATCACCAAAGTATGGCAAGTTACATTTGGTAGCAGCTGTGGTTCGGACCATCAGATTCTGACCGCCTCCTCCAATATTTAGTGACACCAACAGATACACGACGTCTTGCATCTCACAGCCTCACTTCTTTTCAGTGCCTCTTGTGGTGTAATACCTGGCTGTGCTCCGGATGTACAATTTCTCTCACCAGTGCTTACCTTTCAAACAACCCCACCCACACACATTGTTCCTGCCCGCAAGTGTCCCTCTCGCCGACCTACACACCTGTTTCACCTGTTCCCAACACCTGTTCCGAACTCATCATAAATCCTGCCCCCATGGTGCCACTTATCACTGTCTGCCCACTGCCATTCTCTGCATTTGCAACTCAACAGCTCTACACCTGCACTGAACCAACATCTGCCCTCACATCCCACCACCGGCCCCGACGCCGCCACATGTGGTCTGAATTACGTGAGCCTCCTAGGACCGCCACTCCCTGCCGGTGACCCATCGCAGCGTCTCTTCCCATCTCGACTTAAGCCCAGCGAGAAGTTCCCCATCTTCTAATACTCATCCAACATATCGCTTCAGTCTCGTCCTCAGCCACTCTCCTCACCGCCCAGCTGTTTCTCCACCGCTGCCCCGCCCTGCCCCAGCCCCGCTACGCCCCGCCACACCTGCACGTCATACATCTCGTCACTTCCGTCTCTACTGTGTAACTATAGTATACCTTACTTTTCTATAGAGATGATCCTCGATTTTCTCTACAGATTGGATATTGTAAATATTCCATCTCATTTCCATTACCCCGTTTTCATCTTCACCTACGTTATTTATTATCCATCTCATCCTTCGCCTTTTATTTAAACCATCCATCCCCGCACCTTCATTCGTTTTCACACTTACTCGTGTATTCCATTCTCTCATTGTTATACATTTCCACCTACGTATCCATCTTCATCCTTCATCTCGTCTTCCATTGCCGCATTAAATGTCATACTTTCCACATCAACCGCTTAAGACCAGCCCTCTCGACCCGGAAACATCACCTGATCATACACCGTCTGCTGACTCTAACACGATCACTCACGAAGTGGAAAAGAGTACCACCACCTTGTACCTGACACTTCCGTTTCACTTCCCGCAGACCCACTTACTACCCATCCTACACTAGTAAATCCAGATACCTCCTCCTCTACCCCTCCCTCTCCACTCCCTTCTTCTTCCTCTACTCCTTCCCCTGTCGTTAACTCTCCTGCCTCCCTTCAGACCCCGTCTTGCTCACCCTTAACAACCACTACCTTCTCTCTCTCCCACTCCTCTCCTACCGCCCCTTCTGCATTTCCAGCCATGGCCAACCCTCCACAGTCTATCTCGACGATGCCAATCGTCCCAAATTTACCGGCCAGGATCCAACTTGGTCTGTCTATGATTTCCTCAGAGAAGTCGAAGCAGACATCCACAATAGGCAGATCACTGATGAATCGCTCAAAGTAGCCTACCTCATGGGTCGCTTGCACCACGGCAAATCGGACATCAGATCCGCGATCCGTGCAGGACATTTAGATAGCATTCATACCTTTGCTGATTTTCTTATGGAACTCATCAGCCTTTGTTGCCAGCATTCAAATACCGCATCTCTCATGGGATTCAATAATCCCCTAAACCAACTAGATGATGACTTGTGAGTCCCAGTGCAACATGCTAAGCTCCGCGAAGCTGCCGCCACCATGAAAGCAACTAGTAACAAGGTGCTCCAATTACTGATAGGCACGAAATGGTTAGAAGACAAAAATGGCGTTCCAATGCTTTCACTCACCAACTTTGCTGACTTAATGGGTTACCTGAGATTCCTTCACTGGCTTACTCCTAAACAGCGAGAGCTAGTCTTGGAAATCGGTTTCAATCCAGGAGATAAAATTATTCAGGTCACTAAAGCCATTCATGAAAGAACCGGTTCGAACTACACACGTCAGGGCACCACCCAACCCTTGGCCTCCTCAGTCTGTCACACCTCCACTACCCCAGACCAATCTCGCTCCCGTCCCACCACACGTGGCAGACCTGCCACGCATCGTTCTCCTACCGGAGGTCGTGATCAACCTAGCGTCCGATGGAACAGACAATCTTCAATTCTTTGCTGGCACTGTGGTCATCCTGGACATCGAGCATCCAGTTGCGACCGTACATACAGACGTCCTCACTCCCAAACCAGACAGCGTACGCCTTCCCGCTCACGTCGTCCCAAATGCAAATACCACAAATCCAGCACGACTCACACCACAGTGGAATGTCGTTACCTCAACCACCAACAGTTGGGGGAAGCGCCGCGGCCGTTTCGGACCAATATCACGTAGAACCAGACACCCAACTCCCCATCAGCCATGTAGGTCCCATAACATCCTCGGGTTTAGTCATTCTCGGATGCAGTCATGACATACCAACGTCATTCTTCTTGGACACAGGATCTATAGTAAACCTGATCTCCGACACTTCCTTACATCTTATTCAACGACATCACAACCACGTCAGTTTCTTAGAACCATCAGACATTTGCCTATGTGGTGTCGAAGGCTCAGAGTTTAAGGTTAAGGGAAGAGTCACCCTTGAAGTCAAACTACACAGAGATTTGCCCTCTATCCCAATTGAATTTCATGTCACTAATGACCTGCAGTATCCCGCAGATGCCTTTATTGATTTCTCCACCATGGCACAACACTCCATTGCATTATTACCTGCCCGTGGTAGTATAGTCATTTCTGGATTCCCAGTATACAGTATGGAATGTCCCCGTCCTGTTCTTACGATCAAATCAGTCCTTCAGTTACCATTGTCCCGATCGCTAGCAAAAAGTCCAGACCAGCCCAAACCACCACTATCATCATCTGAGAATACAGAGATCATTCCTTTACTGACTGCGAGCAAGGACATAAATTCCTCAATGTCTACTGATACATCATCTCAGTCTTCGGACATGGCTCTTACCTCCTCTCCCGACAACACTATCGCTGACTCAGACATGTCTCAGTTACCTACCTCACACAGTGTGAATGATCTCCAACACGCAGAGACGAAACGTGCAGTAACGAATAGGTGCACAATTTTGTTACCGCATGAGTTCACCAAAGTCTCTGTGTTGCCGGTGCGAAAGAAGGAGTGGATGTACTAACACTACCTGAGACATGTTGTGTGAATGGCTTGACTTATGAGTCAGCGTGGTGTACAGTCTTAGAGGACAGTTTATGATACCTATACTTGCTCAATGTCACAAATGATCCACTAAAACTTAAAAGTGGTGTAAAGATTGGAGACTTCCTAGTATACCCAATGGCCATAAAGGTGTGCCATGATTCCTCAGTTCCTACTATTCAGACTGATTATAGTACGCCAATCGGTGTATGTACTATTAACTCTACAGGATCTGCGCCGACATATTCACCCGATATGCTCTCACATCTCACTTGCACAGATTTCCCAGAAAATACGCCTCAACTCCTCGACCTTCTGACCTCGTACAGAAACGTGGTTGCCTAACCTGGTGAACCGATGGGTAGAACAGACCTTGTCAAACATACGAGTGAACTACTACCAGGAACTCAGCCGATTTACATACCAGCGTTTCGATTTCCTCACAGCCAGAGAAAGCAGACAGATCAAATGGTACAGAACATGTTAGACCAGGACATTATTGAGCCCTCCGTCAGTCCATGGAATAGCCCACTTTTCTTAGTACCAAAGAAGGACGGCAACTTTAGACCAGTAGTCGACTATCATAAGGTCAATTCTGTCACCGTTCCAGACCATTTCCCGTTACCCATCCTCACTGATTTTCTAGAATCCCTTGGTGAAAATAACTTAGTCTTTTCATCTTTAGACCTCCTCAGCGGGTACTGGCAGGTCGAAATGGAAGAATCCTCTTGCCCGGTAACAGCTTTCAGCACCCCTTCCGGACGTTTTCAGTTTAAGAGACTCCCTTTTGGTCTGAGAAATGCTCCTTCCGTGTTCATGCGACTTATCTATTCAGTCTTCAGTGGTATGATGGGACACTCTCTTTTTGCTTACCTAAATGATATTGTTGTGAGTAAATCCATCCCTGACCATTTCACCAAGCTCCGGCAAGTCTTTGAACTCCTCCAGCTCGCAGGCCTGAAAATCAATCTCAGTAAATGTGACTTCCTGTGAAAGAAAATCAAATTCCTAGGCCATGTCGTAGATGCACAAGGCATTCATACTAATGAGGTTAAACTAAGGCGATTATTAACTTCCCAGAACCTACCACTACCGAAACTGTACGAAGTTTCCTGGTTCTCAGTGGCTATTATCGTAGATTCATACAGGATTATGCGAAGATCGCCACTCCTCTGACACACTTACTCAAGCAGAATGTGCCCTTTGTTTGGACTAACGACCAGTCACAGGCTTTCCAAAAGCTAAAGACAGCTCTTGTAAACGCCCCTGTTCTAGCATTCCCTGCTTATACCACACCCTTCCTTCTCTGCACAGACGCCTCAGGCACTGGACTTGGTGCCATTTTGATGGAACTCGATGAAGCATCAAGGAAGCGCGTAATAGCGTATGCTAGTCGCACCCTTACAACCGCTGAACGTAACTACAGTGTCACAGATCTCGAAGCGCTAGCAGTAGTCTGGTCTTTGAAACATTTCAGAGATATAGTCTATGGTTATCCAGTGCATATCCAAACAGACCACCTTCCACTATGTGATTTGTTCAAGAACCGCAACCTAACAGGTAGGCTAGCTAGATGGTCTGTCATCATCCAGGACTTTAATCCCACTTTTCAATATGTACCAGGCAAGCTGAATGTATTCGCAGACGCACTCTCACGTCACGTAGCAACAGCTATAACATCACTGCAGCCTGAAGTAACTGAAAACACTACACTAACATCAGAAGTTGTTCGAAACTTTCAGCGCCAAGACCCCATATGGTCCAAAGTCATTTATTACCTAGAATCTGGCAATGCCTCGACCTTACCTACTCTGCCAGTATCACTAGATGAGTTCATGCTAGATGATGATCTCTTGTACAGGAAAACACTACTAACAGGCAGACATGCCCAATCGTGAAGTACGCCAACTTGTTGTCCCCACTGCCCTGATACCAACGGTTCTTCACATTGTTCATAATACCCCTCAAGCTTCCCATCCAGGTAAAGACCGTTGCTTGCTCCAAGCACGTCTCAAATACTATTGGCCAAACATGCGCCGCGATATCAATGCCCACTGTGACTCTTGCCTCTCCTGCCACCACCACAAAGGATCAACCGGCTTACCTGCACCACTCTTACAATACCCAATCCCGTCACGACCATGGGAAACTGTCTCTATCGATCTCTTAAGACTACCTCTCACGGAATCCGGCGCTGAGTACTTGTTCGTAGCGGTCAACCACTTCTCCCACTACTGTGTCCTCATACCCCTCTCCGACAAAACCGCGAAGAGCGTCGCACGTGACTTTGTAGATCACGTAATTTGCCCGTTCAGTACCCCTCATACCATTCTTACTGACTACAGTACAGAGTTCAACAATAGCCTTCTCGATGAGATCTGTCGCCGCTTTCATATCAGTAAGTGCAATGTCGTGCCTAACCATCCGGCTTCCAATGGCCTTGTAGAACGCCACAACCGGAAAATCTTAGAGTGCCTTAGACATCTAGGCTCCCATAGTTCGTCCTGGGATGACTGGATTCCCCAAGTGGCATCCTCAATCAATAGCTCCATCAATGCATCCATTGCTGAATCTCCCTTCTTTGTCCTCTTTGGTTTTGACAAGGACCTCTCATACTCTCTCTTATCCTTAAAGCCAGAACCCATCTACAACATGGATGATTATGTTAAACTAAAATTGGCCAACTTCCAGACAATCTACCAGTATGTCCAATCCACATTGGCTTCCTCTCAGGAGGACATGCTGCAGCGCCAGCATAAGTCCGCCTCTCCTATCACTATCAATGTAGGCGATCTTGTCTTTGCTCATTTCCATACGCATTCCTCTAAGTTGGATGACTAATTTACAGGGCTCCACCGCGTCCGCACTCAACAAGGCAACAAATTTCACCTCCAGGACCTGTCTACTAAGGACACCAGATGGGTCCACGTCGATGACTTAAAGCGAGCACCCCATGGCCTCGTGTTGGAAGAGTCACTTACACAACCTCCTGACCCCCCTTCCGCTCCACACATCCCTCAGTCTACTCTGTCTCCACCTATCCCTCAGTCTCCTTCATCTCCACCTCCACCTACTCATTCATCAACCAATCAATATCAGTCCAAACTGCGCTCTGCCCATCAACCTCTTCAAGACCTCCCACATTAACTCTACCCTGATTTTCTAGGTACGATGTTAGCGATCTCCCTGCTGGCAGTGCTGACCCTCCTGGGGTCTGGGTCAGGTCAGGACGATGGTGGAGTACGTCCCGGGGCCTTGGTCGGCTCAGGAGGCGAGGTAATGCTTATCGAAACGAGTCTCCTTGCGCTATGATCTTGCGTCCCTGGCCGACGTAGCCATTGCCCTACCTGCCTACGCATACCAGCTCCACGGAATCAAGACCCATCTCACGGCCAACATGGGAACACACAACCCGAATGAGTATTTCTATAACCTTTTCCTCCCACTCTCCTGGCAATTGCAATACATAAGTAACAGATTCACTGAGCTCAATGACACATTTTCCATTCAGACACCCGTTAGTCGTTCTCGTGTGAAACGAGGTCTCTTCGTCTTCGGCAGTGAGATTCTGAGAGGCTTGTTTGGCGTTGCTACAGCCCGTGACATTTCTGGCTTCAAATCTGATCTCACTCATTTAGCTTCAGCTCTAGAATCCCAACGCCGAGTCATCAAAATCCAACACACTATGTTACAGAAGCTTACGACCCACCTAAATGAAGTCACGTCCACTCTAAACAACTTCACCGATATCTTACAACGACACCTTTCAGATCTCAATGTTATCTCTCAGTTCTACCTCAAACTCAACATGGATAATCTCCAACTGGCCATTGACTCTCTCCTGTCTCAAGTCTCTACCTTGGTTCGTATCCTGGTCGATGCTATAAATGAACGTGTCTGCCGACTTAATACATGTCTCAGCTCTCCGTTCTGTCCTGGAATGGGCTCACTCCACCTTCGGTCTATCCCCGGTCCTCCCCTACTCCTCCCTCGAATATTATTATCCTGTTCTCGAAGCCACTCTTCTCACCAAATACGTCGTCGTCCATATTCCTCTTCGTTCTGCCGTAACCTTTAACCTTTTCCACATCATTCCCTTCCCTTTCCACCTCAACAACTTGTTACAAGTATCTGTTCCTTCAGAATATTTCCTCCTCTCCCATGATCATCTTTCAGTTGCCTTCCTTTCTGCCTCAACAACTCCTTGTTACAAGTATCTGTTCCTTCAGAATATTTCCTCCTCTCCCATGATCATCTTTCAGTTGCCTTCCTTTCTTCCACAGCCCTCCAGAAATGTTCTTCCCTTACTCCGACCTCTCGTCTCTGTGCTGCCCACCTTTTCGCTATCTTCCCTAGCAGCACTACACCCTGTGAGTCTGCTTTAGTTCGCAACCATTCCATCTCCTTGGCCTGTTCTTTTGTACCAGCTCCTGAACTCCCGGTCCACCATGCTTACCTCAACCATGTCCAGTACTTCTTCTTTGCTGTTCCCATCTCTGTCACAATCATGTGTCCTGGTTCTTCAGTTTGATCCGTTATACTATTTAATCTTGTTTCTACACACACACTGTTCATCCATAGGGAGGATTATTTCCCTTACCAGCACCAAAAATCACATATGATGTTGATGATGACCCTCCTCCTACCTGCCCACATCCTCACTCGCCCCTACGCCACAATAGTCCAGTTCCACACACACTGTGCCACCACGCAGGGAGGTAAAGACCTCCCCCCCCCCTCTATTCCTGCAATATTTCATTCCTCTCCCAATTCCCCGTCTCACTGACCAACCTCTCTTTAAATCCCCACCCCCCTACCTACCAAATATTCTGTTCTGTTTCTACATGCCTTGAGAATATCGTTTTTAATGTTCAGCGTCATGGGACATTGCATAACAGATATCAGTAATACCAAAATCTATTGTCGAACTTGAGGTTATTATGAATCTCGTTTGATGACTCTAAACAGCTATACCATTACGACGTTTCGCGTCCCATCTACAATCACCACCACCACTGTCCCCGGTACTTATTACACGTCATGATAATTTAGGTCCTGTTTCCCTTTGCCCAGAGATTGATACAGTGTGTGTCCATTGTCTGTCATGAAATTGCAAGGATAGTATCGGGTCAGTACTGACTGTTACAGAGGCATTTCTGTGATGTCGTTTTGCTAGGAAAATTGCGTAGTCTAGCCTTATTTGTGTAGGAGTCCAGTAATGCAATTGACCAATCCAGATCCAGGTTAACACAGTAGGTGACGTCTGCAACGTTTGTGTGTGATAAACGGACATATAACAAACTGCAACACTAGGCATTTTATGCATGTCTGTCGGTTGTTTATCATTAGAACACGAGGTTTTAGAATGTAGCCACGGCTGAAAAAAATGGAGTGGTGCTGCTGAGATGGAGTAAAATTGAGCATAGTCTACGTGTGTTTGTGCGGGGAGTCTGATAATACATTTCACCGACCCATTCCACACTCATGCCAAGATAGCAATCACGGTTATGTTATCAATACTGACTAACCACTAAACACTCTTTCACCTCCCAGCAGTGTGAAGGAGATCCTGTTTTCAGCCAACAGAAACTTTGAGTAATAAAGTGAACGTGCAGTTTTTTATGTAAAGTAGGGAGTGTTTTAGGCACTATGTCATCATACAGGCCTATACAGCATAACACAGCCAAAGATAAGCTGCAGCTGCGGTAGCATAAAGGTTGAGTGCTGCTGGAGCTTCCAAGTAAACGTAATCAACATTGGTGCACCAGGACCTGGATTGTAAAACCCAACCACCGCGCTTTAGGGAAAATACACCTTGATTCTGAAGCCACCCCTAGTCATCCAGCAGATTTACGTAAGGCCATTGATAAGGCTGCAATCTCGTCGTAGTGATGCGATATGATAAGGAAGTCAGTATCAGGTCTTGTTACCCATTAAACGAGAAACGGCAGGAATTTGTGTGTGTGTGTGTGTGTGTGTGTGTGTGTGTGTGTGTGTGTGTGTGTGTGTGTGTGTGAGAGAGAGAGAGAGAAAGAGTGACAGAGAGACAGACAGACAGACAGACAGACAGACCGGTGCATTTATGGTGTCTTTACAAGTTGCTACAATACGACATAATAGACCCAGGGAAGGACAGAGTGGTCTTTGTCTCCCTGGGCGTCCATCTACAGTGACGGTAGCCTCATATCATCCACCTGTGATATTGTGAGCATAACAAGACTCCTTTTTACAGAGTATTTGATAGAGAGAGGGGAGGGCCTCCCCCCCCCTCTCTCTCTCTCTCTCGCTCACTCTCATAATCCTGCCCTTTCTCTTTTAACAGGTAACGAGACCTGATACTGACTTCCTTATCATTTCGCATCACTACGACGAGATTGCAGCCTTATCATTGGCCTTACGTAAATCTACTGGATGACGTGGGGTGGCTTCAGAATCCAGGTGTATTTTGCCTAAAGTGCGGTGGTTGGGTTTTACAATCCAGGTCCTGGTGCACCAATGTTGATTACGTTTACTTGGAAGCTCCAGCAGCACTCAACCTTTATGCTACCGCAACTCCAGCCTATCTTTGGCTGTTATACTGTATAAGCCTGTATGATGACACAGTGCCTAAAACACTCCTTACTTTACATATAAAACTGCACTGTTCATGTTATTACTTAATGTTTCTGTTGGCTGAAAACAGGATCTCATTCAGACTGCTGGGAGGTGAAAGTGTGTTCAGTGGTCCGTCAGTACAGTCACAATAATCGAGACTTTGGCTGCTTGCTTGGCGGGAATGTGAATCTGGCTGCTAGCTTGGCAGGAGTCTGAATAAGTCGGTGAAGTTTATTACCAGACTCCCTGCAGAATCACACGTTGACTGTACTCATTTTACACTCTCCCAGCAGCACAACGCCACCGATATATTTTGTGTAGCCGTGGGACATACTAAAACCTTATGTTGTAATGGCAGACAACAGACAGACATGCATGGTAATGGAAATATTGCTACCTCTGGATGGAGAATGTGTGAGTCTAGACTCACGATTAAATACTGCAATGCGTCTGGAGCTAAGGAAAGCCTGAATGTGTAATAATTGTATGAAAACTAATGTTCGAATGTTTTACAAAGAGAGTATGATATACGATAATCAATGTTTGTGGATGTTGTGTCACAGCTATCTCGACTAATGAAATAGCACCTCAAAGAAAGCGACATCATTTTTGGACTGGACACACATAACACCGTTATTTCAATTATTATAATACAAGATGTGCATTCATTATGCATAACTCACTAAATTTTACCGTGGTGGAAATGGTGTGAGTGGTGTTGCACGTGGTGATAGCGTTGTTCTTCACGGGTTGATTGACGTATTGTGGGGTGTCAGACACACGGCTTGGCATCATCTCAGCACACGTATGGTGACGTCGACTTCCCACACTGGTAGCTGTGGTGAGTAAATGAGTAGCGATGAGTAACTTAAGTGAAGATGAGTGAGTAAGATGCGTTGTGAATATGGGCTTGGTATTTGCTTCGTTGTCTTGACCTCTTCACTCCTGCATCAGCGGTGGAGGTTGGGTGGAGGTAGCAGAGAGAGGAGGGTGAGGTCTGGTGGTTGTGAGTTATGAGTCGTGTCTCACTCTTCGTTTGTTTGTTTTGTTTTTCTTTCTTGATGTATTCGTTTTTTTTTTTTTTAATTGTGATTTACTCGTTGTAAGAGGAACACTGTCGTTACTTGTAGGTGCGTGTAGATTATACAGACGACTCGTAGAGTTGTTACTTGTAGTTGATTGTAGATGGTTGTAGTTCGTTGGTTCGCCGTAGAAATTGCAAGATTGTTTGTATCAATATATTGTTAAACTACTTGCAAGGCGTCCTGTGACCTCTTCACCTCTACATCAGTGTGATAATCGGGGAGACGGAGGGGGCTGGTTGGAGAGAATACTGTCAGGAGCTGGTTGTGAGTTGTTGGTTGTGAAAGGTATTTTTTGTTTTCAATCTTGATATTTTGTAGGAATTCACTGTAGATTCGTAGACGAGGTTCATACGTTCGCTGCCGTCATATCTCACAATAACTTTGTAAGTTCTTTGTAGTGATGTTTTGTAGATCAGTTATACATTATATTAGACTTGTGGACGAGCGGTTGTTGTACGTGAGTAGCTTGTAAGTAGATAATCTTGGTTCTTTTTTCTTGTGATGACAGGAGAGGTAAACAATAGTATGGGACTATTTTTATTTGTCTTGGAAATCTTAACAAAGTCTCTCACACAGAGTGAAGTATAAAGTCCCGCCAGCTACCTCCCAGTCTCTCTCTCTCTCTCTCTCTCTCTCTCTCTTTCCCATGTTGCTAAGCCCTTCTCCCTATTACCTGCCGGTTCTATGGCCTGTCTCCTAAGCTCTGCTTCCTAAATTCTGGTGTAGCAGGGGTCGTGTCACGTGTGTTACACTGTTGTTGGAATGTTCTAGAAGCCTGTGTGTGAGTATGTGTGTATGTGTGTGTATGGTCACGAGGCGCTGTCGTGTGCCTATGAAGCATTAGAGTGTGTAAGCATGTTTAGCATTGCTCGATTCTCACAGACACAGTACCTTCTCATCGTCTGACTTGCTGCTTCTATCTGTCTGTCTATCTATCTATTTATCTATCTATCTATTATGATTTGTAATTATAATATGGAGTCCTGACACTATACAGTATCTCATTACTTCCGCGTGATCCATCAGTATGATGACTGCACAACATCTTCGCACATCAAGCCCATAGCTGTCCAACACTCAAAGTAGCTATAAACCTATGTAACAAGGACATCTACTCATACTATGGTTTGCAAATATAATGATTGTCTTTCTTCACAATAAAACAGACTGGATGATGCACAAGGCATTACCGCTGTGTCACATGCATTATCATGAATCATTTGTGGCCTCCCTGGTTCAGCCACAAAAATGTTACACCAGTTGAGTTGAACACTCACTAGACTCAGATGAACCACGTTTCGAGACACCAGAATCACACCTAACATTTATGCTCAACTGCAGTTGTTCACCACAATGTATGACGAACATTAAGACTCCAACATTCTACTAATACAGGTTATAGCATACGAAGTTATAGATCACCTCAGAACATCTCTATAATCACACCCTTCATCTTTCTAAACGAACCACGACAAAGCGTCGATACATGCACCCCCACCATCTATCCCCTCTTGCACGCTGCATCTCCATCTCTTCTCTTGCACGCTGCATCTCCATCTCTTCTTTCTCTCTTGCACGCTGCATCTCCATCTCTTCTCTGGCACGCTGCATCTCCATCTCTTCTTTCTCTCTTGCACGCTGCATCTCCATCTCTTCTCTTCCACGCTGAATCTCCATCTCCATCTTTTTCAACTCCAACTGCAACTGAGCCTCCGGTGACAAGACTCCAGGGTATATGGGAGTGGAATGAACAACTCCAGGGAAAGCACTAGACATACCTGGGGGAACTGCTGTAAACTGGCTCGGCGGCATCATAGATGGTAATAGCGGGGTAGCGAAACGAGGCAGCTCAGCACCATAGTTAAACACAGGGCTCACACGGGGAGTACCTTTGCAATGTGCCTCTCGTTGTTCCTTATTTACCTTATCCACAGGTGACTCAGCATGTACGCCTTCTGATGTAGACACGCGTGACTCCATGGCGACAATTCAATGGCAGTACTGTATAATGAAATAACTAATGCTGACTGAGAAACTTCACACTCATCAACTTCACCTCAAAGCACAGTGAACGCCAAAGTAACGATATCCTAGCAAGAAGAAGGCACTGTTAGGATATCCTGATGCGAGGTCGCCACTGTTACGGCAGCGCCAGCCTGGGGCAATTACAAAAAGACAACAAGGTAGTTTTAGATGATCGGCCTCCACTGTGTTGTGAAAATAACATAGACCCCGGCACTCACACTCCGTAAAAGAGAGAAAACTGCGCAACGGAAGAATTATCACTTAAGTACGCAACACTCTGTACTTTGATAGTAACAAACAGAACAGCCTACCTATGGATCTAGCCAACTATCGTCACTACCGGAAATAATACCGCCCGAGACAGTCTACAGGAACACCTCCCACTTATTTTCGGTGGTGACGAATTTCTACTTAACCCGTGTCCAAGGGGGAACGCAGTTGATAGCTCACGATAGTTCTCACTAGCCTTGTGCAAGGAGATGGGATTGAACTGTGTAGGGGTTAGGGGTGTGTGTGTATGTACGTGTGTTGGGGAACGTTAATAAAGGCAGCGAGAGGACCACGGTGAGCCAGCCTGGCCCTCCAAAGACAACACGGTCACAAAATCAAATAAAATAGCTACTTCCCTCAGTCAGCAAACAAAAGAATAAAATGAACTTAAATGAAAACGCCAGCTCGGCTTAGAGACACCGACGTGTTCTCTCTATACAAAAATATGACTGGGGAGAGAGAGAGAGTGTACACACACACACAACACTGAAGCTGGTTGGGAAGACGCTGGACTGATGCTAGGCTCGTGTGCAGCCAAGCGTGAACGCATGAATCAGATTAATTAATAAGGAACTTAAATTCGTGCCACTCTCTCGCTACAATGAATTGGTACTTCTAATGCAAGCAAAACATCATTAAATATACTGGTAGCTCACATAAGACAATCAAAATAATCAAATGCATTCTCAGCATGGTATTAAATAAAATTGCCCTCAGTGGCAGGAACGAAAGAAACAAAAGAACTTGTAACACTCGCTAATTTAAACTCCTCGAATGACACGGATACTGCATAATCCCCTAGCCCAGCTGTAAGGGCTGCACCCGTGGGAACGGACAGGCGGACAGCGTAACAATATATATAAATATATAAATATATATATATATATATATATATATATATATATATATATATATAAATAGATAGATATATTGTTACATAGCCTATGATTTCATCATCCTTTGTGTAATTCTAACGTACAGTATGCTGCATGTTTGATCACGAGCGTGTTCTACCTCAGTCCCCCCTTCTACCGTTATAGTAGAGTATGTCGTTCTTTCTGTTGTTCAGAGCAGGATTATCAACTCTTTGTCCCCTATGGCTTCATTTGCGTGTCCTTCTTACAAGTTGTATCAAGCTCTGCTGGCCCCTATATAATGAGCTCAGTCTCTGCATTATTGCCACTTAGATCTACTCCTCATTTTGCTCACATCTCTGTCCTTCCCTGTACAGTTGTTATTATTGTGAGTGCTCAGGAAGTCTCCAACCATCTAGCAGCTGTGTAATTTGAGTATAACTGTTGTTGCATTTTCTCTTGTGCTGTGTAGCATAAGGTGTTAATTCTTAGGCCTGGTAAGGTTTTTGTGATTAATGTAAGGTTTTAAGTGTGAGTCATTTTTGATAATAGTTTGTATCTGTAATAATTTATCTTGCATTAACTGAGCATTATCCAGTGTATTCTCATTTTATCAGGGCTGACTTAGATAAATTTACTCTTGCTAGTTTCGTGTTAATAGAGGCTATTGAAGTTAACCATATATTTAACCTGTTTTTTGCCATTACCTTATCCTTATGAGTCCTGGATGTTTCAGCATTAAACTTTAACTTGTAATTTTACCTAACTCTTTTGTTTTGAACCTGGAACTTTACGGGACAGTAGTGATTTTTAGTATTCTCACTTAAAGTGTACATTATCTTTCTCTGTTCCGTAACATCAATTTGGCGACCTCTTATCAGGATATTCAGGATATTATCATAAGGATATTGCTTGATATTTTGTGACTGTGATTTATTCATGAGGTCTACTATTACTACGCTTGATGAAGCCAAAGATTTTTTGTCAAATGTGCAAACAGTGTGTGATGTAGAAAACAGAACAAAGAATGAACTTAAGCTTCTTGCTCAGCAATTGGGAATTGTTGTTCGCTCTCATCATTCTAAAGATCAAATTGTTGACATGATTAATGAAAGCTTGCTTAATGTAACTCCTCTAAATGAGCAAACGCAGATTGAATTAGCTAAGTTACAGCTAGCCCTGCAGGAGGCCCGTGCTAAGGAGGCTGAGTTTCACGCACAAGTTGAACTTGCTAGGATTCAGGCAGACCATGAGTATCGCATGAAACAATGTGGAACTGGATCATCTAGCTCTGATGATTTTTATGTGGCTAAAAATGTTAAACTTGTCCCTCCTTTTAATGAATCTGATTTAACAAAGTATTTTCAGTTGTTTGAGAGGGTAGCTACAGGTTTTAATTGGCCAAAAAAGTATTGGCCAGTACTCCTTCAAACTGTTCTCACCGGTAAAGCTCAAGTAACTTATGCATCTTTGCCTCAGGATCAATCTGATAATTATGATGTAGTTAAGAGCTTGATTCTTAAGGCCTATGAGCTTGTTCCTGAAGCCTATAGAGTAAAATTTAGGACAACTTATAAGCAAGATAAGCAATCCCATGTTGAGTATGCAAAAATCAAAGATCTGTTAGAGCAGTGGTTAAATTCTAAGAATCTGAATTCTGATTTTGACAAATTTAAGCAGATGATTTTGCTGAAGGACTTCAAAAGGTGTGTTAATAAAGATGTAAGCCTATATCTAGATGAAAAAAGAATAGATAATTTGTCTGATGCTGCAGTTTTAGCGGATGAATATGTTCTCACTCACAAGAGATATTCTAGAGAAAAAAGGAAAGCTGAGAGTAAGTACGTTGCCTCTACTCAGAGTACAGGTAACAGGAAAGATAATAAAGATGATGTTTCTCAGGAAGTAAATACCAGCTTCACCTCTAGATTTCAGAAAAGTAAATGTACTTATTGTAGTAAGCTTGGTCATACTACGGAGAAATGTTTCAGGAGACAGCGTGATGTGAACAAAAAGGAGTCTTTAAATACTCAGTCAATTGGTCTAGTGTCCACCCTTGAGAGTACCCAGAATTCTTTAACTGAGTTAACTGAACCTGCTTTGAGGGGCAAATTAAATTCTCATGATGGAGCTCCTCCTTTGAGCAGTAACGTGGGTGACACTCTCAAGAGTTCATGTGCTAATTTCCTGTCTGATGGTTTTGTCAATCCTCTGGACAGTAATAACAGGAAATCAGTTAAAATATATCGTGATACAGGTGCTTGCCAATCCCTTATGCTGACCAGTGTTCTAGGCTCTAATGTTAATTCCTCTGATGAAACTGTAATCTTACAAGGTGTAGGGAATAATTACTTCTCTGTCCCTCTGTGCAGAGTGAATTTAGAGTCTGGTTTTGTTAATGGTTCCGTTATGGTTGGGTTGGTTGAGACACTTCCAATGTCAGGTGTAGCTTTCTTACTTGGAAATGATATTGGTGGAAGTCAAGTGTGTCCAGCTCCTCAGTTGTCTAGTAACCCAGTGGCTGCGGCCCAGGATTGTGATGTCCCTGATGTGTTCCCTGCATGTGCTGTCACTAGGGCTAAGTCTAAAGTTACTGGTGATTTAGAGGATAATGATGATGATGATGTTATCCTAGCTGACACTTTTCTTGCTAATTTGGACCACTCACCAGATGAGTCAGTACCCCGTAGTGTTGATAATTTGTCTCGTCAAGAGTTGGTTGAGTTGCAGGTTCCTGACCCTGAGTTGAAAGGTCTAGCTAACTCTGCTTGCAGTGAGGAAGAGTCAGCTGGTGCTTCTACTTGTTATTATATAAAGTCAGGAGTACTTATGAGGAAGTGGAGACCCCCAACAGCATCAGTCGACTGTGAATGGGAGGTTGTACATCAAGTTGTCATCCCTCGTGTTTGTAGGCAGGATATCATTAGAGTGGCTCATGATTCCAGTTTGGCAGGACACCTTGGAGTGAGGAAGACTGTGGCACGCATTTTGAAACACTTCTACTGGCCAGGTATCTTCAGGGATGTTTCCTGGTATTGTAAGTCTTGCCACACCTGTCAAGTTGTGGGGAAGTGTAATCAGACCGAAAAGGTTGCACCTCTAGTTCCTATTCCTCCTTTTGAGGCGCCATTCACCCGTGTGTTGGTGGATATTGTGGGCCCTCTTCCTAAGACTTCTTCAGGATTTTCTTATGTGTTGACCCTGATTGATATGGCTACTCGTTATCCTGAAGCCATTCCACTTAGAAATATCTCAGCAAAGTACGTGGTTAAGGAAATGCTAGGGTTCTTCACAAAGTTTGGTCTGCCCAAGGAGGTACAGTCAGACCGGGGAAGTAATTTCATGTCAAATGTTTTCAAGCAGTCTCTGAAAGAGTTGGGCATCACCCAGATCACGTCTTCAGCTTACCATCCCCAGACCCAAGGAGCGTTGGAGAGATATCATCAAACACTCAAATCGATGCTCAAGAAATACTGTTTGGAACATCAGAAAGACTGGGATAAAGGTCTTCCATTCGTCGTATTTGCCACAAGAGAATCTCCAAATGAATCAATGGGCTTCTCACCTTTTGAACTACTGTTTGGCCATGAAGTAAGAGGACCCCTTAAGTTACTCAAGGAATGCTGGCTGTCGGAGGAAGATGACGTCAACCTGCTGGAGTATGTGATGAAGTTCAAAGAACGGCTGTCCACTGCTTTACAGCTGGCGAGAGAGAATTTAGGAGCTGCTCAGGAGAAGATGAAGACTTGGTATGATAAGAAGTCCAGGTTACGCCACTTTCAGCCAGGAGATCAGGTTTTGATTCTGCTACCGGTGCATGGGCAACCTCTTCAGGCCAAGTTTAGTGGTCCTTATTTCGTGGGGAAGAAACTCAGTGATGTCAACTATGTCATCGCCACACCAGATCGTAGAAAGAACAAGCAACTTTGTCACATCAACATGCTGAAGTTATATCACAGGCGGGACGAAAATAACCCAGTCTGCACTGTAGCTGTTCCACCCGAGTTTGCAAGTGAAGCTCTCCCATGCAGTATGAGCCTGAATGATAGTTTGGGGAAGAATCCTGATATCATGAATGATCTCCAGACTAAGCTTTCTCATCTACCTCCCGAGGAAAGGCAGGAGTTTTTGGCATTACTGCAGGAGTACCCGCAAGTGTTCCATGCCACTCCAGGAAGAACCACTGTGATGATGCATGATGTCGATGTTGGAGATGCAAAGCCAATTAAACTGCCTC
>NC_136968.1:7194232-7254232 GCF_032717465.1 Coenobita brevimanus | reverse complement strand
CTCGTGGAGTTAGCAAGGTTGTACATACACACCATAAGGACGCTTGCTTCCCCAAGCAACTATACCAGGCAGCCTCATCGTCATCGGTTAACGATCACTCCCTCTTCATATAGCTATGTAACCTTTACGAATTGGTCAATTCAAGGGGGGATTAGCGAAGAGATAAGATAGAAGATAGTATTATAGGTGAGTTAAATTTAATTTACGTTTCACCTAACTCTATGAGACTTGTTTGATTTACTTAGACAACTTTAGGAAAGAGTAACGACCTACGAGTTGTGTACCGAGGAAATTCTTGCATAGCGGTGTCCCGGCAGGGATACCGACTTGGATACATTAAACATTTCTCACATTTTGGTGCCCAGAAAGAGGGCCCCGATTTGTTTAACATAACTACTCAACATTTTTCACATTTTTGGTGCCCCGACCGAGTGAGGAAAACTGATGTGTGCCGAGGCGCTGAATGTGTTTAAAGTTGCTTTTGTGGGGCACAATTTACTACCACGTTCGGTTGATGTGGAAGACGTGGACGTACATGTCTATAGAGCTCCGGGAGGAAAGGCAAGCTTTTTCTCTGAAGATGAAAGGCTGACTGCCGTACTAGACTGGGAGCACGACCGTACGGTCCTTTTCTTTGGAGGAAATGATATCCATGAGGACGTGGAGGTCAATGAAGTTGTGGAGAATATTTTAGCAGTAGCAGGAGCCATAGAGGGCTCTTGTAAATCCTCAGTAGCCATAACGCTCCTCGAGCCAAGGAACCTGCCATATGGCTCTCCAGTTTGTTATGGAACATATAAATTAATTAGCAGAGCTGTAAACCGAAAGTTGCAATGGGCCAGGAAGGGAAGGGATTTCATACATTTTAATGCAAAGCCCTTCCAAGCAATGTTGAAAGCTGATGGTATACATTGGAACCGTCATGGTAGGGAAGCAGTTCTGCAGAAATTTATAAATTATGTAGAACATAAAAAAGGAGAGTTCTATGCTGTACAAGCTATGGGTGGGCCTATGGAGTATTGAGGTAATTAATGCTGAGCTCGGGGAATATGGGTGTTTTGGCAATTGAGTGTGGGGATAAAATAAAACCCTAGAGGTTTAATAACCCTGGGGAATAGGTTGAAATTATAGACCTAATCCCTACACTCCTCAAAATTAAATTAAATAATTAGCTGAGCTGTAATGAATATTACAAAATTGGGAGAGGGGATAATTTGTACAATGTGGACTTAATCCCTACCCTCTTCAAAATCTAAAATAATCAAATCATTACTAAGTTGAGGTAAAATTGTGGTTGGAATTCATAATTAAATTATTAAATTAGAACTCCGTCAACATGTCTGTTTCTTTATTACAAAGATCTTCTAGTAGTAAGGCAGGATGGGTAACTAGAGCCATAAATGATTGTAACCAGTCGTTGCACCAAATACCTCTGTCGAAGGAGAGAATAAATAGTCTCCTAAATATCCTGAAAGATCGATGGAGTAAGTACGAAGAGAGTTACTTAACTTTAGAAGCGGCTATAGTAAAAGCTGAGAATAAGGAACTCTTAGAGTCAGAAACTACGAAGTTTGAAGACAAATTAGAAGAATACTTAACTGTAGTAAAGACACTAGAGTCAGAATTAGCTGACACTGCCGCAGAAACAAAAGTTGTGGCACAGCAGAGTAGAGCTGTGTTACCACAAATAACGCTTCCGGAATTTGATGGAGAGCAGAACTGGAAATCTTTCTGGGATCAGTTCAAATATTTGGTACACGATAGAATAGATCTCCCTAAAGTCACCAAACTTACCTATTTGTTAGGACAGGTCAAGGGAACACCATATCAACTGATAAAAGAATTACCAGTAGAAGAAAATAACTATGAAGTGGCTTTGACCATCCTTAGACAAAATTACGAAGACAGGGAACAAATTATAAATCATTTAGTAAAGGCTCTAATAGAATTACCCATGCCTAGGCACGATTTTGATTCCTTGCAAAAATTTAGAATTGCACTAAGTCGTAATTTAAAGGCCTTAGGTACTTACAAAGATATTAACCCTTTAACCACGGGTGTCATTCCAGAATGACATTGACAAAACTGGACCAAACCGCGGGTGTCATTCTGGAATGATGGTGAATATTTTGAACACCGCGTGTTTTTCCTGTGCGCAAATTGTCTCACGCAAGAGTAGCTGTCGAGTTCTTTCACGCCAGCCATCCCACACCTCCCTCCTCCAACCTCGAGGGGGCCCCCCCCACCCCTGCCCTGACCCGCATCAGTCAGTATCTGTCCAGCTCTGTGCGTGAGAATGGCGCTCCGTCCCGACTCATCGTCGCTCGCTTCCTCCTCGAAAGTGATCAGTGCTAGTGTGCCTTCTACCTCTACACCGGTGAAGGAACTGCCGATGGCGAGGGAGAAGGGGTTGAGCACTCCAGAAATTAGAACAGAGCTGGACAAAACTGTAAGTACTACTCTGGATTGTGGCAGTGAGAGTGATACACTTACAGCAAGTAGTGACGATTTTGCAGTGATTGGTGGTGAACCCTTTACCATTGACAGTGACAGTGATGAAAGTGATCGTGTTGTTTCCCCCCCACAACCCCCAACTTACTCTGGGAAAAGGAAGGCGCCAATGGGGAAAATTGGTATTGCACGTGGGAAGGGAGTGAAGCGCAGACTTACGTCTCCTACACCAGGCCCTAGTAAGCATTTCCCATCACTTTCCCATTCCCCTAGCCCTATTGCCCTCACATCATCTTCATCTTCTGCCATGCCCTCTCCTCAGTCTACATCATCTGAGGAATACGAATTCCCAGAGCCTGCAAAGCGAGGGAAGGCAGGCCGTGCAGGCTGTGCAGGCAGGGCAGGCCGGCCTAGAACAAAGGGGATGCGTGGCAGTTGGAGGGCAAAGCTGGGCGATAAGCGAGGTGATAAGCGGGGAAGAAAGGGTCAAGTTTCACCACGCACCAGGTCAGTAACCCCCCCGCCTGCCCCCCGCTCAGCTCCCTCACCCTCACCCCCCCCCACTCACCGCCCCCGCACTCACCCCCCTCCCGCTCGCCTCCTGCCTCACCTCCTGCCTCACCCATTGCCTCACCCATTGCCTCCACCTCAGCTCCTTCTCACGGGGAAACGAGTGCAATGCGACCTGCCACTTCCACTGAACCACGCACAGGGAAGGTTGATGCATTTGTTTGGTCTGACGGTGCAGATTTTCAGCCACACAATCCGCCGTTTGATATGACAAATGCTGGAATACAGCCTGCCTTTCCATGCAACGCAGGAGATGATTTTGTGGACTACTTCCTGGCCTTCATGGATGACGAAATCGTGCAGCATGTCAGCGATGAGACCAATAGGTATGCAGCTCAGTGTGCAGCAGAAGGGCTGGGACCTATTGGCTCACCAAAGCAAGTGTCGTGGTTGCCTGTCGGGATCAGAGAGCTGTATGTGTTCTTTGCACTAATGTTTTTGATGCCCCATATCAAGAGACATGAGTTGAAGGAGTACTGGCTCGTGGATGACATTACTTCTATCCCAATATTCGGGAAGTATATGTCACGGGATCGGTTCCGACAGCTGCTAGGATACCTGCACTTTGCTGACAATGGAAACCTGTCCCAAACTGACCCTTTGTGGAAAGTGAGGGATTTTCTCAACAGGATTAGGGATCGATTTATGCGATTTTTCCGTCCTATGCAGAAAGTCGTCATAGACGAATCCCTGGTATTGTTCAGAGGACGTCTCAAATTCATGCAGTACATCCCCAGCAAACGCCACCGCTTTGGGATAAAGTTCTTTGTGCTGTGTGACTGTGAGACGGGGTATATCCTGGATTTCGTCATCTACTCTGCTAGCACAATGGACGTGAACAGGAAAGACCCCCTTGGCTTCTCTGGCTCCGTTGTAAAAGTGCTGATGGAGAGGTATTTTGGTGGTAATCATGTGCTGTACACAGACAATTGCTACACAGCACCGAAATTCTCCAAATACCTGGCTGAATACGGCATTGGCACTGTTGGCACTGTACGGAGCTATAGGAAAGAGTGGCCAAGTTTTCCAGAAGCATCATCCTCATCCAAGGGAGATGTGCACCTGAAGAAGTCAGACAAGCTTCTGGCGATCAGGTGGCATGACAAGAAGGTCATGAATATGATCAGCACCATCCACAAGGGTGAATTGCAGAGAACTGGGAAGGTCAGCTACAGGACGGGAGAGCCAATCATGAAGCCTGATGCCGTCATTGATTACAATGTGAACATGAGACTTGTTGATAAGTCTGATATGATGACTGGCGAAATCGACTGTCTCAGGAGAAACACCCGATGGTACAGGAAGGCTTGCCTGCACATGCTCAATATGTGCATGCTCAACACCTTCATCCTCTACAAGACACAAGTCGGGGGCATAAGGCAACCATCCCTGAGACAGTTCTCCAAGACTGTCGTGCAGCAGCTGCTTGCACGATTTGGTCAGGTGACGGCATTGATCCCTAGGCGACACTCTGACACACAACCTGACCATCTTGAGTGCCGCAATTGCATGAGCCGGCGCCAGCTTGTGAAATTGCCTCTTACAGCAGGCGGCAGGTTGTCACAGGGCCGCTGCAGAGTATGTCATAACACCACATGGAGGCTTCGGACGAGAAAAATGAGCACACACCAGTGCCTGGAATGCCAAGTCGCTCTCTGTGTGACTCCATGCTTTGCCGAGTACCACTCTCTGAGTAAATACTGAAAGTGACAGTGATATACAGTGATGCGACAGTGACCTGCTTTACCAATAATTGTATAATGGATAATGTAGTAATAAGGGATATTTTGCCTAGAAAAAAATGTAAATATTGGCCAGGATAATAAGTGATATTGTAATAAGATAATCTGCGGCACTTGTGTGATTCTGCGGCACTTGTGTAATTCTGTGATGCGACAGTGACGCAATATAGTAATAAGTGCAGTGTAAATATAATGTATATTGCCCAGATTATATGTAAAATAATATTAGAAGTTAGAAATAATGAAAAGATCGCCTGAAACGTCAGTGAGAGGGTGACGCCGCAGTGAAGTGAGGCACAGCTGCAGTGAAGTGCCTTTTACCTACCTCAATGAACACAGAGTGGGTGTTTATCTTATGTACAGTGTTCACATATGTTTATATTACTATTATGAGAGAGTGGTTGGCATTTGGCACTGGTGTGTGGGGCGTAAAATAGTGATTTTACACCCCTCACTTCTAACGGCTCTGCCCGTCCTGTGAAAGTCAACAAATTCATGAAACATACATCAATGGAAAGCTGAAGGTTAGTACTTTCTAATGGTACCTTATTTTTTTCTCTAGCTTTATTCTGTGCAGAGTTATTAAGGTTTAAAGGTTTGTTTACATTTGGCTGAAACCCCTGCAGGAGAGGACAGTCAGACCAAAACAATACCCGCGGTTAAGGGGTTAAGACATCAGATTGGGTGCTTTCAAGAATTGTGTCCTTAAAGCTACGACCGAAAACCAAGGATGCTTTGCATGGTAGGTACAAGAAGGATAATTTCTCCTGTGAAGAGATAGAGGAAGGCTTGATGCAACTCTGTAAACATTTGCAAGGAACATTAAACACTACTGAGGTCAAACAGAAGACTGAAGTAAAGAAAAAACCCACTAACCAACTGACTGGGAAAGTTAAGTCAGAGAAGACTAAGTATGTGCCTAAAGAAGAGATAGGTACTTTCCTTAGCTCCACAAAGGCCAAGGATAAAGTATTAAAGATAAGGAATAGACATGCTGAGGATATTAAGGAAATAAAACCTTGCATGGTAAAAGACAGGAAAGTTTGTGTCTTTTGTGGTGAGCAACATTCCAGTGTATTTTGTCAACACTACCCTGATTATGCTTCTAGAGTAGGGAAGCTTCAGGAACTGGGGTGTTGTATAATCTGTAAGAATTCCAAACATGCTGCCGCGGACTGTAAGACTAAATTAAATCTTTGCTTTAACCCATCACGTCCCGAGGTTTTCCGCACCTCCGACATCCCCCAGTCCCGAGGTATTTTCGATTTTTTTTGGGGGGGCTAAAACCTTTGCTTTTGGTGAGAAACATCAAAAATTCATAGAGAAATCGCTCACCTGAGGTTTAAAGTGCCCAATCCAGGTAGGAGTTCCTCCTTACCTGAGTGGGTTTTCTAACATGCTGGCACCAAAGAAAACGAGTTCTATGGGAGGGTAACTATTTTATCCACTCATAAACGGTATTTATTTATTTACTTGGTACGAATGTATATGTAGTATGTGAGTATATTGGTTTTCAAGCAGTAATAAAGGCATTATAAGCATTGTTTCACCCACTAACTAATCACCATACCTGACCTTTTTTTGCCACATTACCTGATCATTATTTCTGGCTGTTTCTTCTTCTGATGCTATGTAAACATTGTCCTCCACATTGTCATCGATTGGGGAATCACTCTGGCCCTGAATATCTTTACTAGGCAGGTCACTGGTAACAGGTCCTTTGCCAAGACAATGGTGTGAGGGGGGGAGGGGGGAGGTTATGCAGTGTAAGGCATTGTCCCTGCTTGGCATCTTGTAGAGGAATAGAGGAAGGTGTCCCGTGTATACATACGAAAAATCACTTGTGAAAATTGAAAATTGTGCAAATTAGAGACCTTGCAATTGCACGACGTACTGGTACGTCACCGGGACTGGCAAATGCAAATCGTTGCAAAGTACCCATACGTCGACGGGATGGGGCGGGTTAAATGCAAAAAAGATCATCATCATAGTGCTTTATGCCCTAGGTTGAAAATTGAGGTTCCTAAACCTGCAAGCGTCAATATGACAATTGCAAAAGGGAATGCTCCATTAGTCATGCCAGCTGCAGTACCAATAGCAGATGTGAAAGTATGGTTTGAAAATAGAAACCAATTAGTATGTACCCTGTTTGATACGGGTGCTCAGAAAACTTTCATTTCTGCAGACATTGTGGAGTAATTAAAGTTACCAGTTATCGGCATGGTAAATCTAGCCATTACAGGATTCTTGACAACTAGGAAGGCTCAGTCTTTTGATTTAGTTAGACCTGTAATACAATTAGGCAGATATAAATGCCGTATAACAGCAGCTGTGCTTGATACTATGGAGACAAGTATATAAATAAAGGGATTGAAGGAAACCTCTGATCATCTGCAATGCTCAGGGATAAAGTTGGCTAAACGGAATGTGGAATCAGATACTGTGGGTCCCATAAAAATGATAATTGGTTCTGATTATTGTGGAAGATTCCTACATAGGACTTTCAAAAGGAATAAGGTACAGTTGTTCAAGAGTCCAGGAGGTAACCTTATTATGGGTCAGTTGCCTTTTCCAAAACAAGTTAAAGGAGAGGCCAAACTAGTAGACTCAGTCTTTGTTACCCCCACACAGTCATTGATGGAAGCTAGAATAGGTGCAGAATTAGAACCTACTCAGATAAATGACTTGTTGGATGAAAACATTGAACCTGTACACAAACTGTGGGACCTAGACAGTGTAGGTATACACTCTGAGGAACCAACCCCTGAAGATAAGATAACTTTGGATCTGTATAATCAGTCTGTGGAATTTAAGGATGGACAGTATTGGGTAGGATTACCATGGAAACTAAACCATTCAGAGTTGCCAACAAATTACCAAGCAGCTAAAGCTCAGTTAAATTCTCTTCTAAGAAAGTTGAGAGATAAACCAGAACATCTGACTCTATATGATAATATTATAAGGGATCAATTGAAGAATAAATTTATAGAAGAGGTAGAATACCCTGTTAACCACAAAGAAGGACACTACTTACCACATCATGCTGTAAGCAAGGATTCAGTAACTACTCCCATAAGGATAGTATTCAACTGTAGTAGTAAAGCGTCCAAGGGATCAGCTAGCTTGAACGATTGCCTATACTCTGGACCTACACTAACAGAGAAGTTAGGGAATGTGTTACTAAGATTTAGAGAGAAACCTTACGCATACACAGCGGACATTAATAAGGCTTTTCTCAGAATAGGACTGAGAGATGAGGATAGGAAATTTACAAAATTCCTCTGGCCTCATGATCCTCATAATGAGGATAGTCCATTGAAAACTTACTGTTTCCGATCGGTGCTCTTTGGCTCTTGTGCTAGTCCTTTCCTACTTTGCAACACTTTAAAGCATCATTTTGAAAATGCCAAATGTCCAGAAACAGGGCAGGCTTTTTATATGGATAATTTGCAAGGTGTTGTTGATAAAGAGTCGGAAGGTTTGAAGGCTTATGTAATAGCCAATTCCGAATGTGGGAAGGCAAATTTGCCATTACAGAGCTGGAATACAAATTCACCGCTTTTGAAGAATAAAATACAAGAGGACTATCCAGATTCTGACATTCCCAAAATTCAAAATGTGTTAGGTCTTAACTGGGATACAACAGCTGATGTAATAAGTTTGAAACCAATTAAGTTCTCTGATGTCACTCTCACCAAGAGGTCCTTATTAAGTCAGGTTTCCAAGCTATTTGACCCATTAGGATTTGTCAGTCCTATAGTTATTAGGGGCAAATGTTTAGTATAGGGGGCTTGGCGAGAAAAATTAGACTGGGACACTGAATTGGGTGAGACATATGTGGAACAATGGGAACAGATTAGAAAGGAGTTTGAAACTACATCAAGCATATGTATTCCCAGGAAAATAAACAGTAATGAGAAGTCGCACTTACACATAATTTGTGATGCTTCTCAAAGGGCCTATGGAGCAGTAGCTTATTGCGCAACAGGAGAGGACAGTAAGATTATAATGTCCAAGGACAGAGTTGTGCCAATTGAAGAAAGAACCCTACCTCAAATGGAATTGGCTTCCATAGAAGTAGGAACTAAATTGGCCAGGTATATAACCATTACTCTTGATACTCAGTTTGAGGACATTTACATATGGACTGACAGTGAGATTTGTCTTTACTGGATAGGGAAGGAAGACAGTAAAATTCCTTTCGTCCGTAATAGAGTGAAGACTATTAAAGAGCTGTCTTCCAAATTTAAATTCATGCATGTGTCCTCCAAACAAAATCCAGCTGATCTGCTCTCGAGAGGTTCGACCGTAAGGAGACTGATCTAAGATAACTTGTGGTTTAAAGGTCCTAAATGGTTACTCACTAAGGATTGGCCTGAACAGAAACAGTACAGTATTGCTGAGATTAGTGTAGTGAACTTGGATCCTATAGTACCTGAGCCAGAAGTAATTGACATCAGCCGATTTTCATCAATAAGACAACTTCTAAATACTACTAAATTGGTTGTTGAATTTTTTAATAAGAAGGTGGGGTTTCAGAAGTTAGATCCCCTAGAATACTGGCTGAAAAGAGTACAAAGAAATTCTTACGGGGAAATATATAAACTTTTAGGCCAAGACACTGGAAAAGGGAATAAGCTGATGAAGAATTTAGGCTTGTTCTTAGACGGAAAAGGTCTGAAAAGATGTCGAGGCCGATTGGTAAAGGCTGACTTGCCCATCCAAACCAAACATCCCATTTTATTACCTAAGAGTGGATGCTTTGTACAACTTATTATAAAGGAAGCCCATGATTCCACTCTCCATGGAGGTGTACCACAGACCTTAGCCCAAATTCGGGAAAGGTACTGGATTCCTAAGGGTAGACAGGTTATTAAAAAATATCTCAAAAACTGCATCATTTGTAGGAGGTATGAGCAGCGAAATATATCTACCCAGGACCACCAGCCCTACCGAAGGATAGGCTGAACATAAGTCTGCCCTTCCATATAACAGGAGTGGACTACACATGGGCTATATCTGTTACGGGTGAGGAAACTCCCCATAAAGTTTACATTTGTTTATTTACTTGTGCCTACACAAGGGCAGTCCATCTAGAATTAGCGGAAGACCTAAGCTCAGAGACATTCCTCAATGTCTTTCGCAGATTTGCCGCTAGAAGGTCTTGTCCTGGCAAGTTAATAAGCGACAACGGAACTAATTTCTTTGGAGCAGCACCTTTACTGTTGAACGTAATGAAAGACCCAAAGGTTAAGTCGGCACTGGGAATCCGAAATTGTATTTGGCAGTTCACAGCTCCAAGAGCTCCATGGCAAAATGGATTTATCGAAAGAATGATTGGTATTGTCAAGAACTGCCGGAGGAAAACATTACATAGAACTAAGATCACGAGAGAAGATTTAAGAACAGTAATAACTGAAATTGAAACCAGGATTAATAATAGACCTCTGACTTATCAAGATGACACTAGCGACTCGCTAGAGGCCTTAACACCGGCTCACATGTTATATGGCATTAAGCTCCATCCGATGCCTTGTGTGGATATCCAGGAAGAAGTTGATGATCCTAACATAGAAATTAATGATTTAGGACAACACCTTCGGGAGGGATATCAACGTCTGAAAAGGGTGCTGGATACATGGAATAGACATTGGAGCAAAGAGTATCTTTTGAGCCTATGAGAGAGGTTTTATGGAGCTCAAGCTGCCAGCAACAAATCAGTTATTAACATAGGAGATGTGGTCTTAGTGAAGACTGAACAGCCAAGATCCCAGTGGCCATTAGCTAAAGTGATCTCCACACACCCAGATTCTGAAGGGGTGCTGAGACTCGTAAAAATAAAATGCAGGGGACATACCAGTATAAAAACTATTGATAAACTGGTACCCCTTGAATTAGCAGCCACTCCGGATTCAGAGAATGGTGAAGATCAAACGGGTCAAGAGGCGCGACCTAGTAGGGCCGCAGCACAGGGTTCTCAAGAACTATAGAGGGAACTCTTGGCTAAGGGTCATATTACATGATACAACGTATCATTTTCCGCCGGCCCCAAAACTGTGGGAAATATTTTCCCCCAGAGCAGTTGCGCTCTCTAAATTTATCATAGTTATCCCTGGTTAAAGGCAGAGGATGTAGAGACTGTTGTTAATTATTCAAGCGGTTTTAATAACCCAGAAACGACGTTCTCTTTAATAATTCTTGTTATTGATAAATTAAATGCTACTACATTTAACCCCCGTGGACGACTATGCATTGTAAATACATGTAATTATGTGGTATTTTCCACTGACCTAAACTGCGTCTGCGCGATAGGTGACGTGGCAGGCAGAGAAAGATTCCCCTGTTAAGGCAGATGTGGAATTAAGATATTTACATAGTTAAAGGGAATAATTGGTCTAACTTTAGTTTAAGTGGAACTAAGATTAATTTGTTAGATTTGTCCTGTACATATCATGATGTAATTTAACTGTATTTAGTACTGTAAATAATTAAAAGTTGGCAACCTACCATTCTATGAGGGAGGTAGAATTGCCGCGTTCATTCACTGTGCTCCTAGCTCTCGTGGAGTTAACACTCTGCTCCTAGCTCTCGTGGAGTTAGCAAGGTTGTACATACACACCATAAGGACGCTTGCTTCCCCAAGCAACTATACCAGGCAGCCTCATCGTCATCGGTTAACGATCACTCCCTCTTCATATAGCTAAGTAACCTTTACGAATTGGCCAATTCAAGGGGGGATTAGCGAAGAGATAAGATAGAAGATAGTATTGTAGGTGAGTTAAATTTAATTTACGTTTCACCTAACTCTATGAGACTTGTTTGATTTACTTAGACAACTTTAAGGAAGAGTAACGACCTACGAGTTGTGTACCGAGGAAATTCTTGCATAGCGGTGTCCCGGCAGGGATACCGACTTGGATACATTAAACATTTCTCACATTTTGGTGCCCAGAAAGAGGGCCCCGATTTGTTTAACAGAACTACTCAACATTTTTCACAAGAATAATCCAAAACAATCCAAAGTTAGTCAGAGATTCAGTAGATAAACAAATCTATAGTAATCGCTGGTATAGAAGAGGAAGAAACAAAAAACAAGATCACAAGAGACAAAAAGGAGATGGCAAATGTAATGAGCTTACTGAAACAAGTATCAGAGGAAATCTGTAGTAAAGACATAGAGGAACAAAAAGGTTAGGGAAATACGAGAAAAGCAAGACAAGACCTCTAAAGGTGACTTTCCAGAGTGTAAACACTGTGGAAGAGATACTAAAAAATGCAAAGAATCTTATGGAAAAAGAGGAGTTCAAAAATGTATGGATAAAAAGATGCCTAACACAAGAGGAACTGGAATTACTGAAAGAGAAAAGGGAGGAAGCAAAAACAAAAAATGAGGGAAGATCAGAAGAGGAGAAGAAGAAATTTTTTTACAAAGTAATAGGATTGCAGGTACGAAAGTGGTACACAAACAGGATGGAATAAAAAGGAGGAAGGTAGTAAAACCATGTCATGACAAGTATATAAACAAGATGATAAAGTTGATGTACTCAAATGTGGATGGAATGGTATCTAAATTACTAGAGATGAATGATTATGTCAGAGAAAATGAACCACAAATAATATGCCTGACTGAAACAAAATTAACACCAAGGATATCCAATGACATACTAAACTTAGAGGAATACAATATATGGAGAAGAGACAGAAATTTAAACAAAGGAGGAGGAATTACAATATTAACTAAGAAAAATCTAAAAGTAAAGGAAATAAAACTAGATATACCATCACAAGTAGAACTGATTGCAGTAGAGATCAACACATCTGAAGGTAAAGTAATTGTAGCCAATTTGTACATGCCACCCAGATCAAACACATGGGAAAGAGACGAATATGAGGACCTGGCAGAGAGTACAATTCAGAGTATAAGATCATTACTACATAAAATGGAAGAGAAATCGGAAAGAATTATACTAACTGGGGATTTCAATACAAATATAAATTGGAATACTCTAGATATAATTAGCCAAGAAAGCTGTTGGGACCAAAAGCTCCTGGATCTCGTACAAGAGTTTTTCCTAACGCAACATGTGAGGGAAACCACCAGAAAAAGAGGACTTGATGTACCTTCAGTGCTAGATCTAATATTTACTAGGCAAGAAAATGATATTGACAGTTTAATATATCACCCTCCACTCGGGAAAAGCGATCATGCAGTACTAAATTATAACTTCAGGATAGCATATGACATAGTAAACAGCAATGACAGTTACAAAAAGAGCCTAAACTATAAAAAGGGAAATTATCAAGACCTACAGAAGTATTTCTTAGAAGTTGATTGGGAAAATGAGCTTAGAGGACAAGATTTAAATGCTGTATATAAAAAATTCTGTGAATTTTATGAAATAGGAGTCCAGAAGTACATCCCACAGCACAAAGAAGCAGATAATAAAATACAGAAATGGTTCAATACAGAATGTAAAAAATCAAAAGAAAGAAGAGATTTGTTGTGGAATAGATACAGAAGACACAATAGTGAAAGGGTGTATAATAATTACAAACAGGCAAGAAACGACTATGCAAGAATAAGGAGGGAAGCCCAAAAACAGTTTGAGGAGGATATAATAAATAAAAGTAGTGATCAACCAAAGCTGTTTTACAGCTATATCAGAAGCAAAACCAAAGTAAAAGATATAATACAATCCATGACGGACGAGGGAATCACTTATACACAAGAGAAAGATATCTGTGAAGCACTAAATAAGAATTTCCAATTTGTTTTTACAGAAGAAAAAAAAACTGAGAGGGACTATGTGGAACACGCATGTCAACACATACTATCAGATATACAAATAGCAGAAAAAGTAATATAGGAGGAGTTAAATAGATTAGACAGAGGAAAAGCAAGTGGTCATGATGAAATTTCAAGTTGGGTATTACGAGAATGTGCAAAGGAGTTAAGTAAACCATTATTTTTAATTTTCAAAAAATCCTTGAGTCAAGGTAAACTACCTGATATTTGGAAAAAAGCAAATATTGTCCCCTTATTCAAGAAAGGAAATAGACAAAATCCACTCAACTACCGACCAGTATCACTGACCAGTGTTGTAAGCAAGGTATTAGAAAAGCTTATAAGAAAAGCTTGGGTAAATCATCTAGAACACAGTATGATAATAGAAAGACAGTTTGGTTTCAGAAAAAGAAAATCATGTGTTACTAATCTGTTGAGCTACTATGACAGAGTAACAAACACAATACAGGAAAGGGAAGGATGGGTGGACAGTATCTATTTAGATTTCAAGAAAGCTTTTGACACAGTACCACACCAGAGACTTTTATGGAAACTGTACCATCAAGGAGGAATTCGAGGCAAGCTGTTTTGCTGGATGCAAGACTTTCTCATAAAAAGAGAAATGAGGACAGTACTAAGAGGAAACTACTCATCATGGAAAGAAGTGACTAGTGGAGTACCACAGGGTTCCGTGCTGGCACCAATCATGTTTTTAGTGTATATAAATGATATAAACAGTAACACTGGAAATGAGAGCTATCTGAATGTGTTTGCAGATGATGCAAAAATACAAAGGAGAATTACTAACACAGACTCTTGTGAAGAGCTACAAGCAGAATTAAATAAACTTCATGAATGGAGTAGTACATGGCAAATGGAATTCAAGGTGGACAAGTGTCATGCAATCAAGTTTGGTAAAAGTGGAAAAAGACCTGATTGGGGTTATAAGTTAGGAAATTAAACCTTATACACATCAGAAAGAGAGAAAGACCTAGGTGTGATTATCAATAACAGACTATCTCCGGCTGACCACATCAGCGAGAAGGTACGGAACATTTATACACTGCTTGCAAGTATGAGAATAGCATTCACATACATAAATGAAGACATGCTAAGAAGGATAATAACATCATTCATTAGACCAACCCTGGAATATGCATCAGTATTCTGGAGTCCTCATCTCAAAAAGCATACAGACAAGATTGAAAAAGTTCAAAGGGCCGCTACAAGATGGATACCAAGCTTAAGGGACCTAAGCTACGAAGAAAGACTAAATAAACTGAATCTACCAACACTACAGGAGAGAAGGAAAAGAGGTGACATGATAATGCTATATAAGTGCACATCAGGGAAGGAGATAATAGACATAAATTACTTAACATATAGAGAAGCATCAGCAAGAGGACACTGCAAAAAAGTGCATAAGAAGAGAGGTGATAAAGACGTAAGGAAATTCTGTTTCCCAAACAGAGCAATTGATCAATGGAATGCACTACCGAATGAAATAGTGTGTGCCAAAACAATTCACAAATTTAAGGATATGTATGATAAATATGGTTTAAGACGCGGGACAGTACGAGCTTGACTCATTCCTGTAAAGATACAATTAGGTAAGAACAATTAGGTAAACACACACACACACACACACACACACACACACAACACACACTAGTAAATCATATGTGCAAACTTATAATCAAGTTATGGAAGACACCAATGCAACTTGTAGGGATTTCAGTTAATGCCGTTTTCATTCACCATTGTAAGGATCATTCACCAATGCCACTTTCATTCATAGTTCAACCAGCATTGTACTGCATGGTTGAGAAAATATTTCCCGACCAAGGTACACCCACAAGCAAAAGTTCGCCGACAGTCCTTGCCAGGCATATGGTTCCATACATAGCCCATAGAGGGAGCAGCGCTAGTCCACCAGTTAAGGGAGAAGGGAGCAGACGGAGAGGGGGAGGGAAAGGAAGGCAACGAGACGGGAAGGAGAGGGAGGCAACAAGAGAGAGGAGGAAGAGAGCCTGTGGCGATGGTAGATGCCACATATCAGGTGTTTTATAATAATAATAATAATAATAATAATAATAATAATTTAGTAGTAGTAGTAGTAGTACGATAATAATAACAGGAACAACAACAATAATAATAATAATAATAATTATTATTATTATTATTATTATTATTATTATTATTATTATGATTATGATTGATTATTATTATTATTATTATTATTATTATTGCTGTTCTTGTTATTTGTTATTATTATTATTATTATTATTATTATTATTATTATTATTATCAGCAGCAGCAGCAGCATCATTATGTATAAATATAAGAAAGAAGGACGTAATCCAGCGTTATCCATTAGATAACGGCTGACACTTGTATTTTTCTGGCAAATTCTAGACGATTTTTCTTGTGTGACGGAAGCACTAGTGATGTCCAAAGGCTAAAGGTTTGATAAAGTCTAGTAACCCATAAACAGCGGTTTGAATCTGATCCAAGCGATCAAAGAGGCCACAAGAAAATCCCTATCGTCTAAGGGTTAAGGAAGCAAAACATTAATTTAATCATGTCAGGTAATGTGAAGGTAGACTGCGAGGTAGCAGGGTGTAAACTAAGAGGCAGGGAGAGAGAGAGAGAGAGAGAGAGAGAGAAGTTAGCAAGTGAAACAAGTAACGGGCAATGCCTAGTTTGGTGTTAATTATTCGGGACTCATATAATTACATACTTCAGAAAAGACAGGGTGAAAGGTGGCAGAATACAGTAATTTTATTGTTGACAGACATTATGTGTAACTGCAACTCCGACTGAAGGGGATTGGTTGATCACTTCGCAGCATGGCAACGCCATTGGTCCCATAAAGATTGTATATATGTATGTAACACCAGTAATGTAAAACTGCAGCACTGACCCTGCCTTTCCGTCATCAAAATAATAAGGATTATTATGTTAAATGCCTTGCAAAGTTATTATCATAACAGTGTACAGAAATTATCAGCTTCTTTCATTTCTGAAGTATGTAATTATATGATTCACAAATATTTACCACCAAACTAGGCATTACCCTTTTCATGTTTCACTTGCTAACCTCTCTCTCTCTCTCTCTCTCTCTCTCCTTGCCTCTTAGTTTACACCCTGCTACCTCGCAGTCTACCTTCACATTATCTGACATGATTAAATTAATGTTTTGCTTCCTTAACCCTTACAATGATAGGGATTTTCTTGTGGCCTCTTTGATCGCTTGGATCAGATTCAAACCGCTGTTTATGGGTTACTAGACTTTATCAAACCTTTAGCCTTTGGACATCAATAGTGCTTCCGTCACACAAGAAAAATCGTTTAGAATTTGTTAGAAAAATACAAGTGTCAGCAGTTATCTAATGGATAACGCTGGATTACGTCCTTCTTTCTTATACTTATCTCATTCATAATAATAATAATAATAATAATTATAATTATAATAATAACGATAATAATAGTAATAAAAATTATAAAACGCCCGATATCTGGCATCGACCATCGCCAAAGGCTTTCTTCCTCCACCTGTCTTGTTGCCTCTCTATCCGTCCTATCTTGTTGCCTCCGTCTCCCTCCCCCTCTCCGTCTCCTCCCTTCTCCCTAACTCTGGTGGACGAGCGCTGCGCCCTCTATGGGCTATGTATGGAAACATGCCTGGCAGGGACTGTCGGCGAGTGGTCGGTTGGCCGAGGTCCTTCACATTTTGTACGGTACATATTATGTAAATATATTATATCGCCTTGTTTAAGGTATTCTAATTAGAGCCGACAGCTGACGTAGCCTATATGGAAATGTTCCTGACTCGTCTGGTTCTCTTTCATATGTTGATGTCCCCTATATTAGGTTGTGCCTCGACTGACAGTCAGCAGGTGATGAGTGCAGGAAAGTAATGTAGAAAGGCATTACATATCTGCAGTCGATGGTGTTCTCTTGGTCGAGGCTTTTTCTTATCATTAGTGTAGGTCTAGTTATTTGTCTCTTAGGATTTAGTATAGGTTAGCGATTTGTCTGTTAGGTGATCAGTTTTAGGGTCTTTAGATTAGGTATTTTTGTTTATGAATAATGTATGACCAAAAAAAAAAAAATCAAAATTATATATATATATATATATCATCCAATTCTACATCGCTTCAAGAGGAGCGAAGGAGCCCGGGGCTAGGCAGCTGGTCTCGACATTTAAGATGAGAGTGACCAGCCTCACTCATCCCTGAGTGGCATTACATGAGCAATCAACCCCAACCATCCCTTGGTTATAAACCTTCACCGGCTCAATCCGATTGGAGCACAATAATTACCCACTAAACCACCAGGCGCCAAAATTTGATCATATGGTTACGACCCAGCATAGTAAATGGTTTCCTGATGTACAGGAAACCATTTGGCTTGTCACTCAGTGTAGAGTCACCCACAGGCAGAAGGAAGAGAAAAGAATGAAGGAAATAAAGACAAGACGGAGTGTAAAGTTGCCCATAGGCAGAAGGACAAGGAAAGAATGAACGAAAGGAAGACAGAAGAGGATATATATATATATATATATATATAAATATCTATATATATATATATATATATGGCCTTGACCAAGGGCTTTGGCCCCAATGGTCGATAGGCCGGAAAATAAAAGCCAACAAAAAGAAAGAAAAAAAAAAGTCGGCGAACTTCTGCTCGAGGGTGTACATCGTGTTGTCAGTGTTTAGCTAAACCCCTCCCTCCCACAGCACCTCACCTATGTGGCATGATCAATAATATTCTAAACCATAACCTTCGCTGTGAGTGAGTGAATCCTGACTAAATAATGAAGACCCCTTATTATATACCATGTCTCATGCATTTTTTTAACATAAATTTCCATTCTACACATGTCCACTATTCTTCATCATTTATACCTCTTGCCTCTCCTCTCAGAACTTGTTACACATATCTTTGTCTCCTCCCATCTCACTGTTTTTGCCAGAAGTATACCTTATGCTAGATACAGCTGGGTCATCGTTATTTACAGGAACTGTATATCCAAACATTCCAAACACCTCGTAATACTTAGGGAATTTACTTCACCCCTCCAACTCCATCAAACAAACACGTCTTCACCTTTATACTACTGCTCTCGTTTGGCCTGACCCTTCAGCAACACAAAATGTGATTTTCTTTCTCCCAAAACATCGTCAGTGTAAAAATCAGATCTGTACAATTCCAGACCCTGACATAACTCAGAAATTATCATATTAAACGAATTTATTAAACAAAAGTTGACAGGCAAAAATTTAAGTAAAAGCATGTGATAAATGAAGAAAAACCTATCTATCTATCTATATACCTAGGCTGCTTCCCCCAAGGAAAAGGAGGTAGCCGAGACAGGACGACACACTCCCCATTTACTCATCCATTCAAACACATTCATTCGTCATCTTAGCCCCAAAGGGGAGAACGGACAGATCCTCACCGCACCACACCGCACAAGGGTCAACTGCGCAATGCAATCAGTGACATCCGCAGCAGGGCCCGACAGCAGAACTGGTTTACCCCTGCCACATCATAACAGACCCATCCCCTTACCCGCACCTGACCTGACTAGCTGATCAGACCAAACGCGGGAGAATATCCCCTCAGGGCTGCGTCATCACTTATTCATTCACAATTTCTCTCCATTTATTTCTGTCACGCACAGCCACTCTTCCTTGCTCAACAGACATCCCTCTCGCATCCAACGCTCTCTTCAAACTGTCCATCCATCCTATTCGTGGTCTTCCTCTCAGCCTTACATCTCTCACATCAGATCTAGTTATCTTTTTCACCTACTTGAGGAAATCGTCACAAATCATGGTGAGATTGCCGAGATGTCCATAGGTGGAGTCGAGGACGTCAATGAATTTTTGAACGAAATCGACAGCTGTGACATTCCGTGCTCGATGACAGAGCTCTCCCGTAAACCTCCTGTCAAGAGAAACATCAGAAGTTTTACCGAAAGGCTAGAGTGGATCAACCTCATCGTTTTCTGCCATATAATAAATTCACTTTGTGCTACTTCATCGTCTCCCCTTTATCTTTAGATAGATTGCACTGGTGGAGTGTATTATACCGTAGACAACGATAAAGTGATGCATCAACACTACTGGCTATGAAATTGAAGAGATAATGATAAATTAGTGTGTGTGGAGACATGAAGGAGGGAGATGTTGGAAAGAACAGTGAAAGCATGAAAAAAAATATTATGAGGGCTGAGAAGGAGTGATAAAAGATGTGGCTGAGAGGTCAAAATAGGGAAAACACCACGGATGTTAAATGTATACTGAAAAGCTGAAACAAGTTGGCAGGTAGGGATTGCCTACATGTAAATAATGTAGATAGGTATGGGAGGATGGGAAAGTGTCAGAAGTCTTGAAGTCATGCATAAAAAATCCCTTGTATTAAGGGAAATGGAAAACAGGAGTGTGTGTGGCAGCCATAAAAGTATTTGTCTTCTTAGTGTACAGTAGCTACACCATAACTGTGGGCAGAGTTAGATATCGGTATGAGGAAAGGATAGAAAAAAGGAAGGGGTATTTTAGAAAAACTTCCACAAAAACCCATCTCTGGCTACATGCCACAGGGGACAACCCTTCACCCACTATTTTCCCCCGGGCCCTCTTCCTCTAGGGACCAAATTTCTCCCATGGGCCAATTTTGCCGTACAGACCTATTATCTTCATGGACCTATGTTCCCTCATGGACATCATGGACAATTTCCAGTGGACCTATTATTCCTTACGAGTCTCACCAACGTCTATTCTTCTGTGAACCTATTTTACACATGAACCAGTTTACCATAATATATTCAGTTTTCCCCTGGACTGATTTTGCCTTCATGGGTCAATTTCCCACATTTGGACCTACGTTCTCAATGGACCTACTATTCCTTATGCATGTCTTCTCCCCACGCAGAATAAGGAATCCCCATTTGGACTCATTTTCTCCAATGGAGTTATTTACATCGTGGACCTGTTTTATTCTACGATATTATGTTTTCAGTTAAACCTATTTCCACAAAGGTTATACTCTCCCATAGACCTATTTTATCACACAAACTTATTTCGCCCAAGAACCCATCTACTCCATGGGCCTATTACCCCATCCAGCCACTCACCTACTACCAATCCACATACCAACCCACTTACCCAACGTAGTCTGTATCAGCCATTACATGACTCGGCAAGTCCCTCTCCCTCCCAGTCGCAAAGACACAGCAAACTAATTAATACAGCGAAAGGATGTGTTAACCAGATGTGCCCTATAATTATGATGTATAACAGAAAAGTATTTACAGTGAGGAAAGCTGCTATACTGTCTTCATGGCTTTGTGTTATGGAGAAAGAATAAATTATATATTGTAGCAGATAAAGAATATGGAGGATGCTCAGAATACATATATGGGTGTGTGACTTAAGGGACCTTGGCACCATCTCACAGCATTTTTTTTTTTTTTAAATGAATAGCGCCATTTTCACTTTGTCTCTGTCATGTGCTTTGAAATATATGGATCTTATAGAAATGGACGTAAAATTGAAAGTATTTTCTTCTGTTATTATTTTTACGTATATCAATAGCTTGAGGTGATGTTCGGCTGTGGCAGGTGTCTTAAGGAATTTTGTGCATCTTAAGGGCATCCATGCCTCCAGTGGCATGAAAACATACCTCTCTGCAAGCGACTATACCTTTACAAAGAATATTGGAAAAAAAAAAATAGACGTGTTTTACCACATGCCATGGTCTAGGTGGTAACAGAGATAACTTAGTACTTCACTTCAGGCTGTCAACCATAACCGTCCATATTTTTAAAGGCCGTATATCCCAAATAGTGGAAGAAAGGGAGACTGATAGAAGATTGCTGATTTACTGATGTGATTTCTGTTTTTCATGTATGATGCTACGGTCCCTAAAGTAAATTAAGATATGGAGCGAGTGAAAAGCTGCTGAAAGTTGTTAAAAAGAATGGATTAAGATGCAAGGACGACAGTGTGTCTGGAAATGTAGTACATAAGTAAGCCCGTATCCAGCAATATCCCCAGGTGTTTCCCGTCACTCACCTACAGTACTTTCCTCTTGCCCCCATGTTCACATCATGGACCCATTCTCCTCATGAATGTATTTTCCTAGTGAACTGATTCCCCCATAGACTTATTATCCCCCAAAGTCCCACACCTCCCCATGAACTTCCATTCCCTCACATACCTCTTTTCCTATGGACCTTTTCACCCCTTGGAACTATTTGTCTCCATGACCGATGATTCATTATTTTTGTAGATTTACTTCCCTGAAGGCATTTTTTTTTTCTCATGGTCCTATTTTATCAAGAAGCTATTTTTTTCATTTCTGTATTTTCCTCCATGAATCTATTTTCCCTCCAATGACCTACTTTTCCCATGAGCAACTCTTACTCATGGGCCGATTTTCCCCCATTTCTTCTCCATTAACTTATCTTCTTCCCATTGGGAAATAATGAATCCGCATATGAACCCATTTTCTCCAAGGGCCTATTTTCCATGGACACATTTTACAACTGAACCTTTACGATTTCCGAAAGTCGCTGACACCGTTTCCAGGAGGAGTTCTTTGGCACAATATTTTGTCGATCATGAGCATCAGGAGACTCTGACCCTGGCTGTTTTTGTCTCGGGAAAGGAGTATTACAACACCTTGCTAAATATGAAAGTCCTGAGGAGTGTTCTTGCTTTCTGCAAAGACACAGCTCCAGAACATGATGGTATTCCATATACCATGATTCGTCATCTGGAGGAGAAATTCCTGGCTTTTCTGTTGGCGTTGTTCAGTAGGATGTGTGTGGACGGGGTGATCCTAGCTATCTGGTGTTTGGCTCTAATCCTCCGAATCCCTAAGCCAATGGAGGACCAAGCCATTGATTCCAATTTCCGACCAATCCCTTTGGTGTCTTGCATTTGTAAACCGTTTGCGATGACGGTGAAGAATGCACACCTTCTTTAGGTTTTAAAGAATGGTGAGTTTTATTCTAAATCCCAATGTTGGTTTAGTCTGTTCTCAAACTTTTTAGTGCGTGACCCCATTTTGAATATTTCAATACTTCGCGACTCACATGAGAGAGAGAGAGAGAGAGAGAGAGAGAGAGTAACCGGTATATAGCCTATCGTAGTTATTATGAATATGCTAATAGTGTAATGAGGATAATTACAATTTCAATTCAGTAAATACAATACATTGAAAGCATTAGGCCTATGGCACGTCCCTGTGACTTATCAAAGTTCCTCTCGCGACCCAAGACCCATAGTTTGAGAATCATACTTTGGGAAGATGATATCCACATGTATCCTACTCTTTTTCGCCCTGAGTCGTCCATTTGCACTGTGTACACTTCCGCATAGCACCATGTAATGGTGTTTTTTGAGATGCAGAATCTGTGCAACACAACTTGGATGAATGGAATTTTACCTAATCCTCAATGTCATGGTCCTGAGAGCCACTTACCCATTTTTATTCATTACTTTATCTCTAAGTAGAAAACTGAGACGTGTGTGCGATGTGAGCTATCTCCGAATGTTCAGGATGGGAGTGCTTTAAGTGTTGTAAAAATTTGTTGTAAAAATAAATAGGATAGTGTTATGGAGCATAGTCTAACTCCGACTCCTCGGGTTCAGATACAGTGCAGGCCTTGGGTTCTTTGTTCTCGACCAGGCCAAGGTATGCAGACACGGAGGGAAAGCCCAAACAACAACTGATCAAAGGCACACGTATCTCAAACACAGGACACGGTACAAAGATCGGTACAACGGTATACACAACGGCCCGTGACCAACTAATCAATACAAATATACCAACCAATACAAAGAAATATAGTGCACACTTACATTAGATATCTCCATGATACAATGCACATATGGCACTTACAATGCACTGGATATGTCTCGCTAGAATATACACAGGTGAAGTCACAATAGAACCTCTAACACAGTCTATCTCGATATGCACACATGCGCGTGATGGGAATGTGAATATTCTCTAATTCCATAACATATCCGCGTGACACAGACGCAACTGATGTTACACTCACGTGACATGGGACGTGGGGATAAATAACTTGTTACATACTAGCATGACATGGAAGGGGGAGGGGTGACACTGTGTCACAGGGCTCTTGCGTGACATGAACACCGAGTATTACCCTTAGCACACTCACTTGACATAGACGGGATATCACTATGAGGTACGTATTGTGTACAACAACTCGGAAGACAGAGACACAGAACTGATATGTCTATGGAGGCAACTGTGTATTGCACGGGGGGGGGGACGCACGTGTGAGGCGGCCGGGACCTAGCGCCTTTGTACCAATGTTAGCACTCAGTTTCGGTTCTTTACTGGGTTCCTAATTCACTAGCTAGTGGGGCTGGACTATCACTAGCGACACTGTGGGGAGAGCTTACTGCACACTGGGTCGTACTCTGTCACACAAGAGGGAACACTGACGGGGGATATACTAATAGTTTAGAGTTCTTTGATTCACAGGTACAGGCGGTAAGTGGTGGTAGGGCACGCCTGGACCCACTATGCTGGCAGGCGCAGGTGGCGGCCGGGCATAGGGGGTTTGTCAGGTGTGCACTCCCGGTGTAGGTCACTGTCGGGGATGCCAGGTGTCCTGATTGAGCTGAAGGGCAGGGTAGTGGGTAGCCCTTTCCTAGTAGGGGCCCTGGGAGAAGAGTGGCCCTCAGGACTAGGGTTGAACAGGGCCAGGAGGCACGCAGAACAGCATTTGCTCTTCATTGTGGTGGGTGTCCTGGGGGTGGACCTGACCAGGTCCGGGCCAAGGGTCAGCTGGAGGATGGGCGGCGCAGGATGAGCGGCGCCCTTCAGGAGTTGCGGCTGTGCCTAGGGGAGGCGGCCATCAGGGGAGGGTTGTGTTCGCCGGCACTGGGGGAAGTCCAGCAGCTGAGGTGGGTGGCAGAGGCGGCTCGTCGGCACTGGGGGCTGTGGTCTCACCTCGAGGAGGAGCCCATCGGGGGTGGTCTGCAACCGCTCACTCTGGGGGAGTCCGGCAGCGGCTGTCGGTGGCAAGGGTGGTGCCACAGCAACAGGATGCCTGGCCTCGGGGTTGTCTTGCCCTGGCGTGTCTCTGGTGGGGTACTTGCAAGGGAGCAGTCTCCACTCTCCATACAGGAGGGTAGGGGAGAGGGGCACCTCGCTCTGCCACAGGAGGGACGGGCTGAGCATGAGGCGGCACCCTCAACGGGAACCTCCGGTGCCACGGAGGGGGAGTGACCAGTGGTTTGCTCCCCGACTTGGCGGGCCTGATGGTCCCTGCCAGAACTCCGTGCCAGGGTGCAAGAGGGAGGTTCGGAGGACGCTCCTTCGCCCGGGCAGACCCAATGGACACTGCCTAGCTTCCCGTCTGGGGCTGTGGCCGGAGGAGATCCGGTGGATGCTCCTCCAGGTGACCACTGTCCTGGGGATGATCGGAGGGGGAGGCTCGTAAGGTCTCCCGGCGGGCACTGTAGGTCCAATGTACGTTGCCCTCCTGCCGTCGGGGGATTGTGCAGCTGGGGGATGACCAGTGGTCTGCCCCCCGGAAGTAGTTCCGGTGGACACTACCCCTGGGCCCGCCGCCCTCCTGGGGAGATCCAGCAAAAGTTGTCTGTAGGACGTGCTGATGTGCTGGCTCCTTGAGGTGGGTGGCAGAGGAAGGAGAACTAGTGGTTGCTCCTCCCACAGTAGGTCCAGAGGATGCTACTGTGCCGCTGCTCTCCTGGGGTAATGCAGGATGTGAGGCTCTGGTGGAGTCCCTTCCTCTTCTAGGGGCCGATCTGGTGGACACAGAGTCCAAAGGCCTGCTTGGGACTTGGCTGTTGCAAGTCCCACCCCGATTCTGGCGAGTACTCTCTCCCTCCCAGAGTAGTGCACTCAAACTGAATACAGCCTGGTGGTCCAGCTGCATGGAAGAAGGGCGTTGGGTCACGGGGGAGATATGTCTTTTCGGTTTGGACCGTGGAGCTACCTCCCTGTTGTCTCCTTGCAGGGTGGGGGTTGCCTCCCTGTACCCTCCTCCTGGTGTGGTGGTGTCTGGCTCACTCCATCGAGCAGATATTTCAGATAGTACTTGTCCTAATGTTGTGAATGATGAGTTCCCTCTCCTTGGAAGACTTCTCTGTCTCGTTTGCCACATGCTATATGTTGGTGGCATAGTGCCAATCGTTGCTTGCAGTAGATTGGGCTTTTATCTTGGCTCAGATGAACTGTTTTAGCTTCTTCCCAACTAAGGAGTACAATGCACTTCTTTCATTTACGTGATGTGCATCCGACCAATATTGTTCTTACATGACCAAAGGAATTGTTTGTATGGAGGAAGTGATGTCTTTAAGCTTCAGATTAGAACCTAAGTCTTATTTGTGTGCCACATCATAGGCAAGCGAAGTCTTTTTGCCTAATATTTTGAACCTTTTAAAGGTTCTGGTCCATACCTCCTGCTCCATCAAACTTCGGTGTCATCCAAGCAGGAGTACTTTGTCAGGTGTATTTCTCAGCTACCCTGGACCGGAGAGAAGCCTTGGACTCTGCACATCATGCAGGCTTTCATTTCGTTAGAGGATCAATTCGCACCTCTCTCGTCCCAAACCTTCTTGTAGATACTGGGGCTGGAGCTATGGTGTTAGTTCCATATAGGGAGGTGCTGGGACGGGGTTCAGAGACTTCCTGAGACCGTGATACATGACTGTGGTTTTAATTAGCCCACTAAGCATTTTATGACATCTACCTGCAACTTCCTTACCCTTTAGTTATAGGGAAAGGAAGTCTTGACTAGTCTCAGTCTCCACATACTTCAGTCTTGGAGGTGGAAACATCTGGTATTACATCCTGAGTGTTAAAAGAGGCCAGATTTTACAGATACATCATGATGTGATCTACACCCAGTTGTTGGCTCATACTGCCATTCACTCTGTTTTTACCGATGACTTTGAGTCTGAAACTGGCATCGGATTTGGGAGTAATGTTTTCTGATTTTAGCCGGAATTACATCCGACCCTATCAGCCTCGATTTTCACTTCCGAGATGTCAGCACATCTAATGGCTCTCCGACTTACTCATACCCACGAGTCCATTAGTTTTATGTTTTCTAGTGATGCCAGGGCAGTCTTGTCTGTCCTTAAGCATTTTAATTCTCCCCACCCATTGGGTTGAGATACTTACGAATATCTCTAGCCCGTGGACATTCAGGACCGGAGGGTTTTGTTTTGCTTGATACCACCCCAATGCTCGAATTCAAGGCATGAATGTGTAGATGAGGTAGCAAGGGCAGCAGCCACCTTTACAGCCTCGGTTAGACATCTTCCCTACAGGAATTGCATCCTTGTAATTAAGGCTGCTTTCTGGATCTACAGGCAGCTTGCTTGGGGTAAACTTCCTATTCCCAACAAGCCCTATGATGCGATGATGGTATTGATTCATGAGCCTATACAGCCATACACACCCACTGAGAAATTGCCACGAGGCACCTACGGATCAGTCACACTATAGATGCTTTGCGCATTTCCATCTCCTGGAGGAAATTTCCCCTCCTTATTGTGATGACTGTCTGGTCCCAGTGATTGTTCAGCACTCCTTGCAAGAGTGTTGCAATACAGAGATGCTCACCATCAATAACTCTCCAGGTTTGAGGCATAAGATTAATCTTACCTTCTCTCTTCACTCCTTGGAAAGGAGGCGTGAATGATGGAAGGAGCCATCTTCTCGGTCGTTGGGGAAACAGGCTTCATCAGTTGGCTTTAGTTGTTTTATGTATTGTCGTTAACTATAAATGTTTTATACATAATTTTATGGTGTGTCCTCAATATAGATTTTAATAATCAAGAATTATTTTGGTACACTGATAAAACTGATGTATGTATATATATATATATATATATATATATATATATATATATATATATATATATATATATATATATATATATATATATATATATATATATATATATAATGTAATCTTTCGTTTTACCCTAGCTGCACAGCTGCAGTGATAACTGATACCGCCAATATCCTTTACTGTAATCTATAAATCAATCTATATATTTTGATGGCATGTGAAGGTGCTCATTATCCTTTCAATGCCGTGCTGAATTCAGGCGACCCTTCACTGACTGTCAAGCCAAATAGTGTTTACGTAAACAGGAAACCATTTACAGTGCTGGGTAGTAGTAACCACAGAACCATATGATGACTGATAGTCCATTGGTTCAAGATTCACCAGCTCAGTCAAGTCCTGAGGGGTGCCCATCTCTGGGGTGGATGGAGTTTGTTTCTCACATAATATCACTCAGGAAGAGTGAGGCTGATTTCACTGACCTTAACTGTTGGGACAAATCAGTCTAGCACTGTGACCCTCCTTTTCTAGTGGGACAAAAAAGGACCTGCATGATGAAATGATGGACCTACATATGTTTCCATTTGGCATAATTGCCACCTTGGGCATATTTCTCCATGGGGTTATTTGTCATGTGGATATATTCGCATTGGGTTTATCCTCTAATTGCCCTATTTTCCTCCATTCACTCAATCACCCTCCCACTCATCCATCCGTCCACAATCTGCTCACACATCCATCCATCCACAGATCAGCCCACTCATCCAATCTACTAAGCCCATACCTGCCTTGCCCTCTGGGAATCCACACATCCACCTACCCACTCACAACGCCCATCCACCAACCCACCTCACTCACCAAATCAGAAAGCTCTACTATCCATCTCCTCAAACCACAAGTTTACCCACCTTGCCTAGCCAACCACGACACATCATTTGCCTACCTAACCAGGAATTCACAACACCCACCCTGTCTCTCCATCCATCTAACTTACCCAGGTCACCCATTCACCTATTTCACAATGGCCACTCACCGATCTCACCCCAACCATGCACTGACACATTCCACCCACCCTGCTTATCCATCCATACAACGGTACCCACTGTGTCCACACTGCTTGCCAACCCAAACACCCACCACACCATCCCACTTGACCACCAAGCTACATCAGCAGAATTACTTGCAAGTCCAAACACATACACTCACAAACTTTTTTTTTTTTTAATGAGAGAAAGAAGGAATCAAAGGCTGAGTCAGCAAAACGTTCCTCCCGCCCCTCCCAAAAAAAAGCCAAATTCAAGGTCCATTCATCTCGAGATGCCTGGACACACTGCATTTAAAAGACTGGAGATCATAGGAAGTAGGAAATACAGACAGAGGGAGACAGTTCCATAGCTGACCTGTTGCATAAATGAAGGACTGGGAGTAACGGTTAACTCTTGCATTAGAAAGTTGGACAGAAAAGGGATGAGAGTTTGTTGCTAGACGGGTGCTATGTGCCCGTCGAAGAGGTGGAGGGATGGAAGCAGACAGTTCAGAGGAGCAGTGACTATTGAAGTAGTGATAGAAAAGAGATAAAGAGGCAACAGAGCTGCAAAGAGACAGAGGTTGATGAGAGCCGGTAAGAGGAGGAGAGATGATGAGATGAATAGCCTTTGGCTCCACCATATTGAGCAGAGCTGAATGTGAGAAGCCTTCCCACACATGAGAATGTGGGAAGCCTTCCCACACATGAGAGTTGTACTCTAAACAAGGGCGAATTAAACCCGTGTATAAAGTCAACAACTGTGTAAAGTTAAAGGCAGGCAGTCGGCTTAGCACAGCTAATGTCTTGGAAGCAGATTTTAAAAGAGATGCAGTATGATTTTTCCAAGATAGGTCCCGTGTGAAAGAAACCCTAAGCATTTTCAAGGATGATGCAGGATTGAGCTGGATATTATTAAAACATTCATGGGTACTCCTGTGGAAGATTTTAACGGTTGATAGGTGTAAAAACTAAATCTTTGGTGCATTAAAAACAAGATTATTTTTACCCCAGTCAGAGATATGAGCCAAGTCAGACATTAGGTGTGTCATAGCCTCATCCTTTGCTGGTTGAAGTAACTGCTGAGATGGACGTTGTAGAAACCGAATGGAAAGGTGAAGGGTGGAATCATCAGCGTATGTGTGGATAGGGTTACATGTACACCGGCGCACCAAAGTTTCTGTACCGCCCTAGGTGAAAGGAAGTGGAAGTCAGGGTTAGAGAGAGGGCAGGCGAACGCACAACCGTGAGTGGTAGTTTGGAACTGAGCTACGAGGCAAATAGTGAGAAACCTAATGACACTGGATTCGAAACATTTTCATACTATTCACCTGCAAAACATTATTCGTTCGTAACATACATAGCATATAAGATAGACTACTGTGTTATCGTGATGTCCTGTGAAATTGGTCCAGACACGAAACATCGGTTTCGGATCCTCATCATACAAATAAAGCACCGAGCCATTGTATATAAGCTGCAGCTGTTCCATTATCACTGCGGGGGACTTTGATGCATGGTTGCGGAGTGATCAGATGTGTTTCTCTGGCTCTCCTCTAGCTGCAGGGTTGCCTCACCGGCTTTAGCTTTGTTTCCTCCGCCACTAGGGCGTTTTTCAATAAAGTTAGGTTAGCTAGTACTAATTCTCCTCCCAGCCCTTTAGAGATATAGTAAGTGTCTATATCTGTTTCCTGAGATTGCCTTTGCTTACTCACCTCTGGAGTGTACCCCCCACTGATCGCTCTGGGGTGTGAGTTACACACGGGCGCATCCTCCCGAGAGTGGTTTGAGAGGGTAATCTCAGATTAGGTGTGTGTTCCCCGGGCAATTTCTCCCTTGGTCGTTTTTCTCTCTCTTCCCACTTCCCCCGTGAGGGGGAAGTGGTAACTATGGCGGACGCCACTGCTGCCTCCCCCCCCTTCAGGGGGGGAGGTAGTCCTGACCGACCCCCGACTGTCTCACGGACTGACTACCCCCAGACTGAACAGCCACAGACACGTACCCGTCTTGACATCAATTATAGAAACGCCGAGTTTATACAGATCCACGCGGTTGGTCCCACTCCCCTGTCCAGCCTCAATCCCTTTATCATCAAGAAGGTGATTGATGGGTGTGCAGGTGAGGTGGAACAAGTGAAAAAACTTGCGAGTGGAGATCTTCTCGTTAAAACTAGAAACTCAAGTCAGGTAAAGGATTTGCTAAAACTGGGCAAGTTCCATTGTTATGATGTTCAGTCCACGATCCCTCACTCCATGAATTCCTGCAAAGGTGTGATCACCTGCAGAGATCTAGTGGTCATGGAGGAGGAAGAGATCGTACAGGAACTTGCACAGCAGGATGTTATAGAGGCACGTTTTATAACTAGATTCTCGGAAGGCAGGAAGACGAAGACCACCACAGTTGTCCTAACGTTTGGCAAAGTAGCTTTACCTTCCAACATCAGAATTGGATATGAAATTCTTAACGTCAGACCATATATCCCGAACCCCTTGCGTTGCTTAAAATGCCAGATTTATGGGCATCATGAAAAGGCTTGTAGGGCTTCCCAGCCAGTGTGTGGTAGGTGCTCGAATGTGGGACATTCTGCTGAACACTGTACATCTGAGACGGAGTGCTGCTTTCACTGCAAGGATGCTCACTCCACTTCCTCGAGGGCTTGCCCCAAGTGGAAGGAGGAGAAAGAGGTCTGCACAGTGAAGGCAACCGAGGGCATTTCCTTTTACGATGCTAGGAAGAAGGTGAAGGAGTTGCATGCAACTCCCAAACCTAATGTCTCCTATGCATCGGCGGTTGTGTCCCGTCCCATGATGTGCCCCGTTGAAACACAGACTGACCTTACATTCGCTCCTCATGCCCCACGCCATACCTCTCAGCCTAAGCCTCCTGTACGTTCCAACTCTCTGACAGACATCCTAATTGCCACTTCATACTCTCAGGCTGCCGCTGCTCCTTCGCAGTCAGTGCGGTCAAAACAGAAGCCTGACAAGTCAGATAAAATTAACTTGACCACCCTCACCAAACAGTCACGTCCTCATGTCATTCCTGCTCCTGGTCCGGCGAGGGAGAGAAAGAATAGCTCTTCCTCGATGGAATTGATGAGACTATGGAGATCTCCACAAACAAGCACCGGGATAGGTCCCCCGGTAGCCACTCGCCTGGTCACGGGGGGCTTAAAAAGACTAAGCACACTGGCCACCCTCGAAAATCTTAAACCGCCGCATTCACTATACTGCAGTGGAATTGTAGAGGTATTGGGAATAAGTTACATAATATAGCAATCTTGCTTTCACTACACAGGCCAGACGTTGTTTGTTTACAGGAGACGCGCCTGGAGGATCATCCTGATCCTCCACAGTTCAGACACTACCACTCGTATAGAAGATATGAAGGTCACGGAGTTGCCATTTACACACACAAATCACACCCACAAACGGAAGTGATTCTAAATTCTACTCTGGAAGCGGTCGCGTGCAGAGTAAAATTTAATAACACGTATCTGTCTCTTTGCTCTCTGTACTGTCCTCCACATGGCCCCATTGATAGTGATGCTTTAAATTCACTTGTGGAACATCTCCCTGGAAATAAGTTAGTGTTGGGCGACTTTAATGCCCATCACTATCAATGGGATAGCTTGAGGATTGATGGTCGTGGGGAGCAAGTAGCTGACCTAATACTACAGTCCAACCTCTGTCTTCTGAACGATGGTAGAGCGACTCGTGTAGATGATCGTACTGGTAACTTTTCGGCCATTGACTTATCTTTGGCCTCCCCTGGTATACATCAAGATCTCTCATGGGACCCTTACGACGACTCCTTGGGAAGTGATCATTTACCCATCTGTCTTTCTTATACACGCGACATCATTTCGGACCCTCCACCTCCAAAATTTAACTATAAGAAAGCAGATTGGGGATCCTTCTCAAGGATCGCCAATTTAGATATATCTGGGGAGACCATAGATGTTAAGGTCGAAAATATAACTACTTCCATATTACACGGAGCTGAGGCTGCTATTCCCAAGACTTCTACAGTTCATGCGAAGCATAGAGCACATTGGTGGACGCCGGATTGCCGACAAGCATTAAGAAAATGCAATAGGAGATACAGGATTTTTTAAGGTCAGCCCACTGAGAAAAATTTTATTGCATACAAACAGGCACGGGCTGAGGCAAGGAGAATAATAAGAAGGGCCAAACGTGACTCCTGGTGGTCCTTTGTGTCCACGGTGACTCGTACAACACCATTACGTAAAGTCTGGTCCACCATAAGAATATTAAATAATAAAGGCCCATATTTCCCCATTACCACCTTGCAAGTAAATAATAACATCTATGACGAGCCCGTGGACGTTGCTAACATCCTCGTCAGGAGATTTTCTCATGTAAGTAGCTCAGCCAATTATGACCCGCGTTTCCAACATCATAAACGCACGGCTGAGCTACAGATATTAGACTTTGCCACAGAAGACGTAAACTCCCCGTACAACCAAGAGTTTACGCTAGATGAACTGCTCCTTGCCCTTAAATCCTGTAAAGACACCAGCCCTGGACCAGACACCATCACGTACGGTATGATCCAGCATCTTAATCAGGACAACCTGATTAAGATGTTAGCATTGTACAATGAGATTTGGGCGTCTCGAACGTTCCCAAACTCATGGCACTTTGCGCACGTCATACCGATACCCAAAGAGGCTGGTCGTCTTATGAATCCCACGTCATTTCGTCCTATTGTGTTGACTTCTTGTCTATGTAAGGTCATGGAACGAATGGTTAACAATAGGCTTCTTTTTGTTTTAGAGTTGAAGAATTTGTTAAATGATCAACAATGTGGCTTCCGTAAATACAGAAGTTCACTAGATCATTTAATGAATTTGGAGCATTGTATTGCAGAGGCATTTGCTAATAAAGAATTCATGATAGGGGTGTTCTTGGACATCCATAAAGCCTATGACATGACATGGCGACACGGTATATTAATGAAGCTCTATGCTTATGGTTTAAGAGGAAATTTGCCTGTTTTTATTTCAAATTTCTTAAGGGACAGAACTTTCTCTGTCAAATTACCCCGTAACGTAACATCGGATATATTTATCCAGGAAAACGGGGTGCCACAGGGAAGTGTGCTTAGTCCTACTTTATTTAGTATTATGATCAATGATATTCTGTCATCAGCTCCCATCCCGAGGAATCTTAAATACTCACTCTACGCTGACGATTGTGCAATATGGCACTCTTCCCGTAATGCACAATTTTCGGCTGGGCGGATTCACGCAGCCCTTGACTCCGTCCACCAATGGGCCTTGCAGTGGGGATTTAAGTTTTCCGTTCGTAAGTGTGCCGCTATAGTTTTCACTAATCGTAACGTACCTAATTTGTGCTTAACTTTAGATAATCAGGCGGTACCTTTTCAAAATTCTGTAAAATTTTTAGGAATACATTTTGATCGTAGAATGAATTTTAAACTTCACGTTAATACTTTGCTTGCTCGTTGTGATAAACCGTTAAATGTCCTCAAGTACCTAGTGGGTACTAACTGGGGTGCCGACAGAAAATCTTTATTAACGGTGTATAAGTCCCTTATTCGATCGAAGCTAGACTATGGCGCACAGGTGTATGGCTCGGCATCCGATGCCACTCTGAAAGGATTGGATGTGTTACAGAATAAATGTTTGGGAATGTGTCTTGGAGCTGTCCGGTGTACCCGTGTAGCTCGTATGGAAGTGGAGGCGAATGTGCCTCCCCTCCGTATTCGCCGTGACCACCTGGCGTTGTCCTACGGCATAAGGACATTAAGAAAAAGTAATATCGGCAATGTGGCCTGTACCCCCCTGCGTCAATACCACCACCTTCTGCGGGGGGTGCGTCGGCCACTTGCCACTCGCCTCCACTTACTGACTCAGGAGCTTGATGTGGACCCCAGTGACTGTGACAAGTTGGTGCTTAAAAATATAGCGCCTTGGGAGCCACCCGGCTTTACAGTCGATGTTACATGGCTCCCAGCACCAAAGGCCAAGGCGCCGGAGGCGGAGGTCCACCACTTGTTTCGTAACATCATGGTTCGTCACTTGGGGTCCCATCAATTGTACACCGACGGCTCCAAGTCGAGTGAATGTGTGGGTGCAAGTGTGTGGTCGACTGAATGTGCCCTCAGGTATCGGTTGCCGACTCATACATCTGTGTTTACTTCCGAACTTTTTGCTATTGACAAAGCCATAGACTATGCTCTCAGTTCTAGGCATGACTCATTTGTCATATTTTCAGATTCAAAATCAGCCCTTCAGGCAATTGCATCTTGCACTACGGACTCTCATGAGATCCAGGGCCGCATCGTTAATAAGTTGCATTCATGCAACAAGTCATTCACGATGATCTGGGTGCCTGGTCATTGTCGTATCTACGGCAATGAGCAGGCTGACTTACTTGCAAAGTCGGCTGTAGAGCTCGAGGAGACTTGGGACGTTCCTCGTGATCTACGGTCGAGTCTATCTCTCGGAAAGAAATCAATAAATCTTCTGTGGCAAGGTCAGTGGACCAGACTAAATATTCCAACTTGTAAACCGTACCTGGGCGACTGGGACACTGCCAACCGTCCCAGTCGCCTAGAAGAAAAAGTGTTGGCACGGCTACGGCTGAATGCCACCATTATAACCCACATAAAACCATATATGGAAAGACGCTTCCCACCGCACTGTGACATCTGTAATGCGGTGTTATTTATTAGTCATATCATCCTGCGCTGTCGGCGATTTATTCGTGAACGTGCTTCACTTATGAATTACTGCGGCGCAGTAGACGTCCCCTTCACCCTTTCCACCATCCTGGATGATGGGGACATTGTTATGACTGATAAATTGATGGCTTTCTTGAGAGAGACCGGACTGATCAGAGTGATGTGACTTTTTTACTGCGTGGTTATGGTTTTTATGAACAGTAAATATGTATATATTGTAATATTAATTAGGGTTGACAGTTGACATATTTTAAATAGTTCCTCCTCCCACCGATCTATTTCTAATATAGATGTCCCCTACATTAAGCCAAGTTCCTCGCCTGACAGTCACCAGCTGATGAGTGCAAGTGTGCAATATAGGAAGGTATTGGGCACTTGCAGTCGATGGTGGTCTGCTGGGCGAGGTTCTTCACTTTTTGTACAAATTATGTAAATACATTATATTATCTTGCTTAACTTATTCTAATTAGGGACGACAGCTGACGTTTATGGAAATGTTCCTGACTCGTCTGGTTCCCTTTCATATATTAATGTCCCCTATATTAGGTTGTGCCTCGAGTGACAGTCACCAGGTGATGAATGCAGGTATGTAATGTAGAAAGGCATTACATATCTGCAGTCGATGGTGTTCTGTTAGTTGAGGTATTGTTACCATTAGTGTAGGTGTAGCTATTTGTCTCTGTAGGATTTAGTATAGGTTAGCGATTTGTCTGTTAGGTGATAAGTTTTAGGGTCATTAGATTAGTTTTTCTTTATAATATAAGGTATAAAAAATATAAAACCAAGAAAAAATTAAAAAATAAAAATACCAAAAAAAAAAATTAAATAAGAATAAAATTATTATATATATATATATATGTACCTTTGCATGAAAGTGTGTCTGTATGTATGCATGGAAGTGTGTGTGTGTGTGTGTGTGTGTGTGTTTGTATGTATATATATATATATGTTTGTATATATATGTATATATATTTAAATGTATATACATACATATATATATATATATATATATATATATATATATATATATATATACATGGCCTTAATAACCAGGGGCTTCGGCCCCAATGGTTGATAGGCCAGGAAAAAAAAAAAAAAAAATTCCTGGGTGGGGGACTTTGATGCATGGTCGTGAGGAGCGTAGACGTGTTTTCTGTTGCACTCTTCTCTAGTTTTCAGGGCTGCCTCACTGGCATTATTTTTTTTTTTTTTTCACCCTTCTGGTGACACTTAGGATTAGCTAGTACTAATTTTCCTCCCTACCCTTGCTAGAGATATAGTAAGTGTCTGTATCTATTTACTAAGATTGCCTTTGCTTACTCGCCCACGGAGGGTCACCCCCACTGATTGCTCTGGGGTGTGAAGTAACACGGTCGGGCCTCCCTGGAGTGGTCTGAGAGGGCAATCTTAGCCATAGGTGTGTTGTCCTGGTTTTTTTGTCCCTTGTTTGTTTTTTCTCTTTCTTCCCACTTCCCCCTAAAGGGGGAAGTGGTCACTATGGCGGACGCCACTGCTGCCTCCCCCCCCTTCAGGGGGGGAGGTAGTCCTGACCGACCCCCGACTGTCTCACGGACGGACTACCCCCAGAATGAACGGCCCCAGACACGCCCTTTGCTAGACATTGATATAAAAATGCGAGTTTTGTTTTGTTGCACACGGTTGGTTCTACTCCCCTGTCCAGCCTCAATCCCTTCATTATCAAGAAGGTGATTGATGGATGTGCAGGAGAGGTAGAACAGGTCAAAAAACTTGCTAGAGGAGATCTCCTAGTAAAGACTGCAAACTCGTCCCAGGTTAAGGATTTGATGAAGATGAGCAAATTCCATTGCTATGATGTTGTGCCGACGGTCACTCACTCCATGAATTCCTGCAAGGAAGTCATCACTTGCAGGGACCTCATGGTCATGGAAGAGGACGACATCATACGTGAACTTGCTCATGAAGATGTAATTGAAGCCCGTTTCATCACGAGATTTTCCGAGGGCAGGAGGACGAAAACGGCAACTGTTATATTGACTTTCGGCAAAGTGACTCTCCCAACCCATATCAAAGTGGGGTATGAAATTGTTAACGTAAGGACATACATCCCTAACCCACTTCGTTGTTTACGATGTCAGTTATATGGACATCATGAAAAGTCTTGTCGGGCTTCTCAATCAGTCTGTGGCAAGTGCGCAATGCAAGGTCATGATGCTGACCATTGCACATCAGAGGGTGTCAGCTGCTTTCACTGCAAGGGTGCTCACTTCACTTCCTCTAGGGACTGTCCCAAGTGGAAGGAGGAGAAAGAGGTCCGTGCGGTGAAGGCAACTGAGGGCATCTCTTTCTACGAAGCAAGGAAAAAGGTGAAGGAGTTGCATGCAACTCCGACACCGAATAGGTCCTATGCTTCGGCAGTGATGTCCCGCCCTGTGATGTGCACTGTGGAGACGCAGACTGATCTCGTGCTTGTTAATCAAGTCACTCACTCTACCTCCACCTCCACCTCTAAACCTCCTGTAAGATCCAACTCTCTAACTGACCTCCCTAAAGCTTCATCATACTCACAGGCCGCTGCTGCTTCTCAGTCAGTCAAGCCTAAATCGAAGCCTGACAAGACTATAAAACATGACTTCACCACCCTTTCAAAGCCACGTCCTCATGTCCTCCCTGCTCCTAGCCCAGCGAGGGAGAGGAAGAATAGCTCTTCCTCGGTGGAATCTGGGAGCCTTGTTATTGCCGATAATATGGAGATTTCCGTCAGCAAGCACTGGGAAAGGTCCCCCGGTAGCCACTCGCCTGGTCGCGGGGGGCATAAAAAAACTAAACACACTGGCCCCCCTCATAAATCTTAAACCGCCGCATTCACTATATTACAGTGGAATTGTAGAGGTATTAGGAATAAGATACACAATATAGCAATCTTGCTTTCTATACACAGGCCAGACGTTGTTTGTTTACAGGAGACGCGCCTGGAGGATCATCCTGATCCTTCACAGTTCAAACACTACCACTCGTACAGAAGATATGAAGATCACGGAGTAGCCATATACACACACAAATCACACCCACAAACGGAAGTGATTCTAAATTCTATTCTGGAAGCAGTCGCGTGCAGAGTAAAATTTAATAACACGTATCTGTTTATTTGCTCTCTGTACTGTCCTCCACATGGCCCCATTGATAGTGATGCTTTAAATTCACTAGTTAATCATCTCCCTGGGAATAAGTTAGTGTTGGGCGACTTTAACGCCCATCACTATCAGTGGGGTAGCTTGAGGAATGATGGTCGTGGGGAGCAAGTAGCCAACCTGATACTACAGTCCAACCTCTGTCTTCTGAACGATGGTAGAGCGACTCGTGTAGATGATCGTACTGGTAACTTTTCGGCCATTGACTTATCTTTGGCCTCCCCTGGTATACATCAAGATTTTTTATGGAATCCTTATGACGACTCCTTGGGAAGTTATCATTTACCCATCTGTCTTTCTTATACACGCGACATCATTTCGGACCCTCCACCTCAAAAATTTAACTATAAGAAAGCAGATTGGGGATCCTTCTAGAGGATCGCCAATTTAGATATATCTGGGGAGACCATAGATGTTAAGGTCGAAAATATAACTACTTCCATATTACACGCAGCTGAGGCTGCTATTCCCAAGACTTCTACAGTTCATGCGAAGCATAGAGCACATTGGTGGACGCCGGATTGCCGACAAGCATTAAGAAAACTCAATAGGAGATACAGGATTTTTGAGAGTCAGCCCACTGAGGAAAATTTTATTGCATACAAACAGGCACGGGCTGAGGCAAGGAGAATAATAAGAAGGGCTAAACGTGACTCCTGGCGGTCCTTTGTGTCCACGATGACTCGTACAACTCCATTACGTAAAGTCTGATCCACCATAAGAATATTAAATAATAAAGGCCCATATTTCCCAGTCACCACCTTGCATGTAAATAATAACATCTTTGACGAGCCCGTGGACGTTGCTAACATCCTTGCCAGGAGTTTTTCTCATGTAAGTAGCTCAGCCAATTATGACCCGCGTTTCCAACATCATAAACGCACGGCTGAGCTACAGATATTAGACTTTGCCACAGAAGACGTAAACTCCTCGTACAACCAAGAGTTTACGCTAGATGAACTGCTCCTTGCCCTTAAATCCTGTAAAGACACCAGCCCTGGACCAGACACCATCACGTACGGTATGATCCAGCATCTTAATCAGGACAACCTGATTATGATGTTAGCGTTGTACAATGAGATTTGGGCGTCTCGAACGTTCCCAAACTCATGGCACTTTGCGCACGTCATACCGATACCCAAAGAGGCTGGTCGTCTTATGAATCCCACTTCATTTCGTCCTATTGTGTTGACTTCTTGTCTATGTAAGATCATGGAACGTATGGTAAACAATAGGCTTCTCTTTCTTTTAGAGTCAAAGAATTTGTTAAATGATCAACAATGTGGCTTCCAAAAATACTGAAGTTCACTAGATCATTTAATGAATATGGAGCATTGTATTGCAGAGGCATTTGCCAATAAAGAATTCATGATAGGGGTGTTCTTGGACATCAATAAAGCCTATGACATGACCTGGCGACACGGTATGCTAATGAAGCTCTATGCTTATGGTTTAAGAGGAAATTTACCTGTTTTTATTTCAAATTTCTTAAGGGACAGAACTTTCTCTGTCAAATTGCCCCGTAACGTAACATCGGATATATTTATCCAGGAAAACGGGGTGCCACAGGGAAGTGTGCTTAGTCCTACTTTATTTAGTATTATGATCAATGATATTCTGTCATCAGCTCCCATCCCGAGGAATCTTAAATACTCGCTCTATCCTGACGATTGTGCAATATGGCACTCTTCCCGTAATGCACAATATTCGGCTGGGCGGATTCAAGCAGCCCTTGACTCCGTCCACCAATGGGCCTTGCAGGGGGATTTAAGTTTTCCGTGCGTAAGTGTGCCGCTATAGTTTTCACTAATCGTAACGTACCTAATTTGTGCTTAACTTTGGATAATCAGGCGGTACCTTTTCAAAATTCTGTAAAATTTTTAGGAATACATTTTGATCGTAGAATGAATTATAAACTTCACGTTAATACTTTGCTTCCTCGTTGTGATAAACCGTTAAATGTCCTCAAGTACCTAGCGGGTACTACCTGGGGTGCCGACAGAAAATCTTTATTAATGGTGTATAAGTCCCTTATTTGATCGAAGCTTGACTATGGCGCACAGGTGTATGGTTCGGCATCCGATGCCACTTTGAAAGGATTGGATGTGTTACAGAATAAATGTTTGCGATTGTGTCTTGGAGCCATCCGGTGTACCCGTGTGACTCATATGGAAGTGGAGGCGAATGTGCCTCCATTGAACATGGATCAGTCGCTCCTGAGCCCAAGGCTAACGCCTTGTACCACGTCGAGTTTTGTCCACACTGAGCTGGCCTTAGGACACCTGCCTTATCATTTGACAGATGTACTGCCCCAGTCAAACTCCCCACCTGATTCTGTCCTACAGCATAAGGACGTTAAGGAAAAGTAATATCGGCAATGTGGCCTGTACCCCCCTGCGTCAATACCACCACCTTCTGCGGGGGGTGCGTCGGCCACTTGCCGCTCGCCTCCACTTACTGACTCAGGAGCTTGATGTGGACCCCAGTGACTGTGACAAGTTGGTGCTTAAAAATATAGCGCCTTGGGAGCCACCCGGCTTTACAGTGGATGTTACATGGCTCCCAGCACCAAAGGCCAAGGCGCTGGAGGCGGAGGTCCACCACTTCTTTCGTAACATCATTGTTCGTCACTTGGGGTCTCATAAATTGTACACCGACGGCTCCAAGTCGAGTGAATGTGTGGGTGCAAGTGTGTGGTCGACTGAATGTGCCCTCAGGTATCGGTTGCCGACTCATACATCTGTGTTTACTTCAGAACTTTTTGCTATTGAGAAAGCCATAGACTATGCTCTCAATTCTAGGCATGACTCACGTGTCATATTTTCAGATTCAAAATCAGCCCTTCAGGCAATTGCATCTGTCACTACGGACTCTCATGAGATCCAGAGCTGCATCGTTAATAAGTTGCATTCATGCAACAAGTCATTCACGCTGATCTGAGTGCCTGGTCATTGTCGTATCTACGACCATGAGCAGGCTGACTTACTTGCAAAGTCGGCTGTAGAGCTCGAGGAGACTTGGGACGTTCCTTGTGATCTACGGTCGAGTCTATCTCTCGGAAAGAAATCAATAAATCTTCTGTGGCAAGGTCAGTGGACCAGACTAAATATTCCAACTTGTAAGCCGTACCTGGGCGACTGGGACACTGCCAACCGTCCCAGTCGCCTAGAAGAAAAAGTGTTGGCACGGTTACGGCTTAATGCCAGCATTTTAACCCACATAAAACCATATATGGAAAGACGCTTCCCACCGCACTGTGACATCTGTAATGCGGTGTTATCTATTAGTCATATCATCCTGCACTGTCGGCGATTTATTCATGAACGTGCTTCACTTATAAATTACTGCGGCGCAGTAGACGTCCCCTTCACCCTTTCCACCATCCTGGATGATGGGGACATTGTTATGACTGATAAATTGATGGCTTTCTTGAGAGAGACCGGACTGATCAGAGTGATGTGACTTTTTTACTTCGTGGTTATGGTTTTTATGAACAGTAAATATGTATATATTGTAATATTAATTAGGGTTGACAGTTGACATATTGTAAATAGTTCCTCCTCCCACCGATCTATTTCTAATATAGATGTCCCCTACATTAAGCCAAGTTCCTCGCCTGACAGTCACCAGCTGATGAGTGCAAGTGTGCAATATAGGAAGGTATTGGGCACTTGCAGTCGTTGGTGGTCTGCTGGGCGAGGTTCTTCACTTTTTGTACAAATTATGTAAATACGTTATATTATCTTGCTTAACTTATTCTAATTAGGGACGACAGCTGACGTATATGGAAATGTTCCTGACTCGTCTGGTTCCCTTTTATATATTAATGTCCCCTATATTAGGTTGTGCCCCGACTGACAGTCACCAGGTGATGAGTGCAGGTATGTAATGTAGAATGGCATTACATATCTGCAGTCGATGGTGTTCTGTTAGTCGAGGTATTTTTACCATTAGTGTAGGTCTAGCTATTTGTCTCTGTAGGATTTAGTATAGGTTAGCGATTTGTCTGTTAGGTGATTAGTTTTAGGGTCATTAGATTAGTTTTTCTTTATAATATAAGGTATAAAAAATATAAAACCAAGAAAAAATTTAAAAAATAAAAATACAAAAACAAAATAAATAAAATTAAAATTATTATATATATATGTACGTTTGCATGAAAGTGTGTCTGTATGTATGCATGGAAGTGTGTGTGTGTGTGTGTGTGTGTGTGTGTGTGTGTGTGTGTGTGTGTGTGTGTGTGTGTGTGTATGTATATATATATATGTTTGTATATATATGTATATATGTTTAAATGTATATATATATATATATATATATATATATATATATATATATATGGCCTTAATAACCAGGGGCTTCGGCCCCAATGGTTGATAGGCCGGAAGAAAAAAAAAAAAATTATCACTGCGACTTTGATGTATGGTCGTGAGGAGTGTGGACGTGTTTTTCGTTGTGCTCTTCTCTAGTTTTCAGGGCTGCCTCACCGACATTAGTTCTTTTTTTTCACCCTTCTGGTGACGTATAGGTTAGCTAGTTTCTAACTTTCCACCCCTCCCTATTAGATTGGAACAGTAGGTGTCTGTTCCTATTTACTGAGATTACCTTTGCTTATCGCCCACGGAGGGTCCCCCCCACTGATCGCTCTGGGGCGTGAATTAACACGGTCGGGCCTCCCTGGAGTGGTTTGAGAGGGCAATTTCAGGCTTAGGTGTGTGGTCCCCGGTTGTTTGTCCCTTGTTCGTTTTTCCTCCTCCTTCCCACTTCCCCCGACTTCCCCCGTTAGGGGGAAGTGGTCCCTATGGCTTACAACCCTACTGCCTCCCCCCCCTTCAGGGGGGGAGGTGGTCCTGACGATACCCCGACAGATTCACGGACTGACCACCTGCAGACTGAACGGCCCCAGACAAATCTCTTGGACTTCCCTGTAAATAATGCCCAATATGTGACCCTACATGCTCTAGGTTCTACTCCCTTGAGCAGTCTCAATCCTTTCCTCATCAAGAAAGTGATTGATTACTGTGCTGGGGAGGTGGAACAAGTAAAAAAACTTGGTAATGGAGACCTGCTCATCAAAACAGTAAACTCATCCCACGTAAAAGACTTAATGAAACTGAGTAAATTCCATTCATATGATGTCGAGTCGAAGATCCCGCACGCCATGAATTCCTGCAAGGGTGTCATCACCTGCAGGGATCTCATGGTTATGGAAGAGGACGAGATCATACGGGAACTTGCCCAGCAGGACGTAATCGGTGCCCGGTTTATCACTAGATTTTCCGAAGGCGTGAGGATGAAGACTGCCACCATTGTCTTGACTTTTGGAAAGTGTCACTCCCAGACCATGTTAAAGTTGGATACGAAATTGTTAATGTCAGGCCCTATATCTCTAATCCACTTCGTTGCTTAAGGTGCCAATTGTTTGGGCACGGTGATAAGACTTGTCGGGCTTCCCAGTCCGTATGTGGCAAATGCGGAACACAGGGACATGATGCTGAACGCTGCACATCGGAGATGGTACGTTGTTTTCACTGCAAGGTCGCACACTCCACTTCCTCTAGGGATTGTCCCAAGTGGAAGGAGGAGAAGGAGGTCTGTGCAGTGAAAGCAACTGAGGGCATTTCCTACTACGAAGCTAGGAAAAAGGTGAAGGAGTTGCATGCAACTTCCACGCCGAGTAGGTCCTATGCTTCGGCGGTGATGTCCCGTCCCGTCATGTGCACCGTGGAAACACAGACTGACCCTGAACCTGTTCCTCTTGCCTCACACTCTACCTCTCCATCTGAGCCTCCTGTCCAATCCACCTCTCAAACTGACACCCCTGTTGCACCTTCCTACTCTCAGGCTGCTGCTGCCTCTCAGTCAGTCAAGCCTAAGCCAAAACCTGGCAACTCTAGTAAGAATAATATGACCACCCTCACTAAGTCAGGTCCTCATGTTCTTCCTGTTCCTGGCCCAGCGAGGGAGAGAAAAGGGAGCTCTTCCTCGGTGGAATCTGGGACCCTAGTTATTGACGAAAACATGGAGGTTTCTGTCGCCAAGCACCGGGATAGGTCCGCCGGTAGTCACTCGCCTGCTGGTGGGCGGCAAAAAAAGCCTAAGCATACTGGCCCCCAAAGTAAATCTTAAACCGCCGCATTCACTATATTACAGTGGAATTGTAGAGGTATTGGGAATAAATTACAAGATATAGCAATCTTGCTTTCTATACACAGGCCAGACGTAGTTTGTTTACAGAAGACACGCCTGGAGGATCATCCTGATCCTCCACAGTTAAAACACTACCACCTATATAGAAGATATGCAGGTCACGGAGTAGCCATATACACACACAAATCACACCCACAAACGCAAGTGATTCTAAATTCTACACTGGAAGCGGTCGCGTGCAGAGTAAAATTTAACCCGCGCCATCCCGAGGACGTACTTCCACGTCCTCACGTTTTGTCACAGCTAATCCCGAGGACGTACTTCAACGTCCTGCAATTGCAAGGATCATAATTTCCACAATTTTCAATTTTCGCGAGTCATTTTTGGTACGTATACACGGGACACCTTCCTCAACAAGATGCCAGGCAGAGACAATGCCTTACCCAGCATGACCTCCTCCCCCCCCCTGCATGCCCTTTTCTCAGCAATTCACCTGTTATCAGTGACCTGGCCAGTATAGCCATGTCATGCCACGGTACGAAATTCAGGGCCAGAGTGATTCCCCAATCAATGACAATGTGGAGGACAAACTTTACATAGCATTAGAGGAAGAAACAGTTAGAAATGATGATCAGGTAATGTGGCAAAAAAAGGTCAGGTATTAGTGAGTGAACCAATGCTTACAATGCCTATATTACTGCTTGAAAACCAATATACTCTTGTACTACATATAAATTCGTAACAGTAAATAAATAAATACCGTTTATGAGTGGTGTGAAATAGTTATCCTCCCATAGAACTCGTTTTCTTTGGTGCCAGCCTGATAGAAAACCCAGTAAGGTAAGGAGGCTCTCCTACCTATAATGAGTATTTTAAACCTCAGGTGAGCGATTTCTCTATGAATTTTCGATGTTTCTCACCAAAAGCGAAAGTTTTAGCAAAAAAAAAAAAGGTCGAAAATTGCCCGGGATTGGGGGGTACCAGTGGTCAAAAAGTGGCCGGGACGGGGCGGGTTAATAACACGTATCTGTCTATTTGCTCTCTGTACTGTTCTCCACATGGCCTCATTGATAGTGATGCTTTAAATTCACTTTTTGAACATCTTCCAGGAAATAAGTTAGTGTTGGGTGATTTTAGGCCCATCACTATCAATGGGGTAGCTTGAGGATTGATGGTCGTGGGGAGCAAGTAGCCGACCTAATACTACAGTCCAACCTCTGTCTTCTGAACGATGGTAGAGCGACTCGTGTAGATGATCGTACTGGTAACTTTTCGGCCATTGACTTATCTTTGGCCTCCCCTGGTATACATCAAGATCTCTCATGGGACCCTTACGACGACTCCTTGGGAAGTGATCATTTACCCATCTGTCTTTCTTATACACGCGACATCATTTCGGACCCTCCACCTCCAAAATTTAACTATAAGAAAGCAGACTGGGGATCCTTCTCAAGGATAGCCAATTTAGATATATCTGGGGAGATCATGGATGTTAAGGTCGAAAATATAACTACTTCCATATTACACGCAGCTGAGGCTGCTATTCCCAAGACTTCTACAGTTCATGCGAAGCATAGAGCACATTGGTGGACGCCGGATTGCCGACAAGCATTAAGAAAACGCAATAGGAGATACAGGATTTTTGATAGTCAGCGCACTGAGGAAAATTTTCTTGCCTACAAACAGGCACGGGCTGAGGCAAGGAGAATAATAAGAAGGGCTAAACGTGACTCCTGGCGGTCCTTTGTGTCCACGGTGACTCGTACAACACCATTACATAAAGTCTGGTTCACTATAAGAATATTAAATAATAAACGCCCATACTTCCCTGTGACCAGCCTACAGGTGAATAACACCACCAATGACGAGCCCGTGGACGTTGCTAATATCCTTGCCAGGAGTTTTTCTCATGTAAGTAGCTCAGCCAATTATGACCCGTGTTTTCAACATCATAAACGCATGGCTGAGCTACAGATATTAGACTTTGCCACAGAAGACATAGACTCCCCGTACAACCAAGAGTTTATGCTAGATGAACTGCTCCTTGCCCTTAAATTCTGTAAAGACAGCAGCCCTGGACCAGACACCATCACGTACGGTATGATCCAGCATCTTAATCAGGACAACCAGATTAAGATGTTAGCATTGTACAATGAGATTTGGGCATCTCGAACGTTCCCAAACTCATGGCACTTTGCGCACGTCATACCGATACCCAAAGAGGCTGGTCGTCTTATGAATCCGGCTTCATTTCGTCCTATTGTGTTGACTTCTTGTCTATGTAAGGTCATGGAACGTATGGTAAACAATAGGCTTCTCTTTGTTTTAGAGTCGAAGAATTTGTTAAATGATTAACAATGTGACTTCCGTAAATACAGAATTTCACTAGATCATTTAATGAATTTGGATTACTGTATTGCAGAGGCATTTGCCAATAAAGAATTCATGATAGGGGTGTTCTTGGATATCAATAAAGCCTATGACATGACATGGCGACACGTTATACTAATGAAGCTCTATGCTTATGGTTTAAGAGGAAATTTGCCAATTTTTATTTCAAATTTCTTAAGGGACAGAACTTTCTCTGTCAAATTGCCCCGTAACATAACATCGGATATATTTATCCAGTAAAACGGGGTGCCACAGGGAAGTGTGCTTAGTCCTACTTTATTTAGTATTATGATCAATGATATTCTGTCATCAGCTCCCATCCTGAGGAATCTTAAATACTCGCTCTATGCTGACGATTGTGCAATATGGCACTCTTCCCGTAATGCACAATTTTCAGCTGGGCGGATTAAAGCAGCCCTTGACTCCGTCCACCAATGGGCCTTGCAGTGGGGATTTAAGTTTTCCGTGCGTGAGTGTGCCGCTATAGTCTTCACTAATCGTAACGTACCTAATTTGTGCTTAACTTTGGATAATCAGGCAGTACCTTTTCAAAATTCTGTAAAATTTTTTGGAATACATTTTGATCATAGAATGAATTTTAAAGTTCACGTTAATACTTTGCTTGCTCGTTGTGATAAACCGTTAAATGTCCTCAAGTACCTAGCGGGTACTACCTGGGGTGCTGACAGAAAATCTTTATTAATGGTGTATAACTCCCTTATTCGATCGAAGCTAGACTATAGCGCACAGGTGTATGGCTCGGCATCCGATGTCACGATGAAAGGATTGGATGTGCTACAGAATAAACGTTTGCGAATGTGTCTTGGAGCAGTCCGGTGTACCCGTGTGGCTCGTATGGAAGTGGAGGCGAATGTGCCTCTCCTCCGTATTCGCCGTGACCACCTGGCCTTGTCCTACGGCGTAAGGACATTTAGGAAAAGTAATATCGGCAATGTGGCCTGTACCCCCCTGCGTCAATACCACCACCTTCTGCGGGGGGTGCATCGGCCACTTGCCACTCGCCTCCACTTACTGACTCAGGAGCTTGATGTGGACCCCAGTGACTGTGACAAGTTGGTGCTTAAAAATATAGCGCCTTGGGAGCCACCCGGCTTTACAGTGGATGTTACATGGCTCCCAGCACCAAAGGCCAAGGCGCCGGAGGCGGAGGTCCACCACTTGTTTCGTAACATCATTGTTCGTCACTTGGGGTCCCATCAATTGTACACCGACGGCTCCAAGTTGAGTGAATGTGTGGTTGCAAGTGTGTGGTCGACTGAATGTGCCCTCAGGTTTCGGTTGCCGACTCATACATCTGTGTTTACTTCAGAACTTTTTGCTATTGAGAAAGCCATAGACTATGCTCTCAATTCTAGGCATGACTCATTTGTCATATTTTCAGATACAAAATCAGCCCTTCAGGCAATTGCATCTTGCACTACGGACTCTCACGAGATCCAGGGCCGCATCGTTAATAAGTTGCATTCATGCAACAAGTCATTCACGCTGATCTGGGTGCCTGGTCATTGTCGTATCTATGGCAATGAGTAGGCTGACTTACTTGCAAAGTCGGCTGTAGAGCTCGAGGAAACTTGGGACGTTCCTCGTGATCTACGGTCGAGTCTATCTCTCGGAAAGAAATCAATAAATCTTCTGTGGCAAGGTCAGTGGACCAGACTAAATATTCCAACTTGTAAGCCATACCTGGGCGACTGGGACACTGCCAACCGTCCAAGTCGCCTAGAAGAAAAAGTGTTGGCACGGTTATGGCTCAATAACACCATTTTAACCCACATGAAACCACATATGGAAAGACGCTTCCCACCGCACTCTGACATCTGTAATGCGGTGTTATCAATCAGTCATATCATCCTGCGCTGTCAGCGATTTAGTCGTGAACGAGCTTCACTTATAAATTACTGTGGCGCAGTAGACGTCCCCTTCACCCTTTCCACCATCCTGGGTGATGGGGACATTGTTATGACTGATAAATTGATGGCTTTCTTGAGAGAGACCGGACTGATCAGAGTGATGTGACTTTTTTACTCTCTGGTTATGGTTTTTATCTACGGTAAATATGTATATATTGTAATATTAATTAGGGTTGACAGTTGACATATTTTAAATAGTTCCTCCTCCAACCGATCTATTTCTAATATAGATGTCCCCTACATTAAGCCAAGTTCCTCGCCTGACAGTCACCAGCTGATGAGTGCAAGTGTGCAATATAGGAAGGTATTGGGCACTTGCAGTCGATGGTGGTCTGCTGGGCGAGGTTCTTCACTTTTTGTACAAATTATGTAAATACATTATACTATCTTGCTTAAGTTATTCTAATTAGGGACGACAGCTGACGTATATGGAAATGTTCCTGACTCGTCTGGTTCCCTTTCATATATTGATGTCCCCTATATTAGGTTGTGTGTCGACTGACAGTCACCAGGTGATGAGTGCAGGTATATCATGTAGAAAGGCATTACATATCTGCAGTCGATGGTGTTCTGTTAGTTGAGGTATTTTTACATTAGTGTAGGTCTAGCTATTTGTCTCTGTAGGATTTAGTATAGGTTAGCGATTTGTCTGTTAGGTGATTAGTTTTAGGGTCTTTAGATTAGTTTGTCTTTATAATATAAGGTATAAAAAATATAAAACCAAGAAAAAAATACAAAAAAATACAAAAAAATAAATAAACTTAAAATTATTATATATATATGTACGTTTGCATGAAAGTGTGTCCGTATGTATGCATGGAAGTGTGTGTGTGTGTGTGTGTGTGTGTGTGTGTGTATATATATATATATATATATATATATATATATATATATATATATATTTATATATATATATATATATATATATATATATATATATATATATATGTTTGTATATGTATGTATATATGTTTAAATGTAAGAGGCGACTAAAAGGGACACTTTTATCTACATTCTTTCTGCTCTCTTTCTTTCCCTTGTGCTTTGTCTGTCCAAACCCTCTGCATTTTACTTTCATTTAGTTAATTTCCTCTCTCCACTGTCTGGTTCCTGCGAGTCACTGGTATTGGCTCCAGGGTAAAATATTTTACTGCTTAAGAAATCTTTATGAACTCTGGTGACGAAGCAATGGCCCTCAGTTCCGTGCAGCCCTTAAGTGGGCAGGGGGTGCTAAGAATCCCACGGTGTAAAAATAAGTTCATAAATCCAAAAAGTACCTTAAGAATAGGAAACTGGAATGTTCGAACTCTCAATCAGGCTGGTAAAATGGAAGAACTTATTTCAGTGTTCAAGGAATACAAGATGGATATTTGTGCTCTTACAGAAACGAGGTTGCTTGGAGTTGATAAAATGAATTTGGAAGATGGTATTACTATGTTGGTTTCTGGTAGGAATGATGGAAATCATTACCAAGGAGTAGGCTTACTGCTGAGTAGGGATGCTTGCAAGGCACTATGTGAGTTTGAACCAATTAATGAGCGCTTGCTTTATGCTCGCTTAAAATCTGACCATGGTAATATCAGTATGGTTGTAGGGTACGCTCCGACAAATGAGGCTGCTGATGAAATGAAGGATGACTTTTATGAGAAGCTGCAGGATGTAGTGAATAGAGTGGCAAGACATGATGTGTTAGTTTGCATTGGTGATTTTAATGCGATTGTTGGCAGTAGTAGGGATGGCTTTGAAGATTGTATGGGTAAGGAGGGTGCTGGTATAAGAAACGAAAATGGGGTGCGACTTGCAAGCTTTTGTTTGGCAAATGACCTTATAATTGGTGGAACTATCTTTGAGCATAGAAAAATACATAAGACTACTTGGATTTCACCATGTGGTAAATATTGTAACCAGATTGACCACATTGCAATTAGCAGAAGGCATAGGAGTTATTTGCAAGATGTTTGCGTAAGGAGGGGGGCAGATATAGGTAGTGATCATCAACTTGTTGTGTCAAAGATTAAAATAAAACTTAAGAGAAACGTTAATGGTAATTGTACAGGAGGTAATAATTATGATTTTGATGAGCTGAGAAGTGATGAGAGCACGAGGGAAAAGTTTCGGTGCGAATGTAGAAACAAGTTTCTAGTCCTGCAGACTTTGATGGAATCTGAAGACAATGATAATAATCAAATGTGGAGAGAGGTAAAAGAGGTTTTGCATGAGAGTGCTAAGGTTACTATTAAGAAAAAGGGAAAAGCGAGAAGAAAAAAGTGGATGTCAGATGAAACATGGATTGTAATTCAGAAAAGGAAAGAGGCTAAGTTAAGAAGTGAAGAACAACATGTTGATGGCCAGGTAGTTGAAGAACTTAGAGCAAAGTATTGGAGTTTACATTCTGAAGTAAAAAGACTCGTTAGACGTGATAAGAGGAGACTATATGATGAAAAGGCGACAGAGAGAGAAATTAAATTAAGTAAAAATGACGGTCAGAGCACAAGAGCAGCGTATCAGGCCATAAAGGAGTTAACTGGGACTGAAAAGAGAAGGAAGGAAATACCTGTACGAGATAGAAATGGTAATTTGATGACTAAAGACTTGGATATAAAAGGAAGATGGAAAGAGCACTTTGAATCTGTTCTAAATAGACCAATCCCAGCTGAAGAGGACATTTTGCCAGCCGAGAGAGATTTGCAGATAGAAACAGGGGATATAACTTTGGAAGAGGTAGCAAAATCTATAAAGGAGTTAAAGAATTTTAAGGCTCCAGGTGAGGATGGGATATTCCCTGAAATGCTTAAGGTGGAAAATGACGAGATAATGAATGCACTTTTGAAACTTTTTAATGTGGCTTGGGATAATGGTGGAATTCCAGAAGAGTGGAAAAATGGAGTGATTATAAAAATACCAAAAAAGGGAGATTTAAGCGTGTGTGGCAACTGGAGGGGGATAACTTTGACACCTGTAGTTGCAAAAGTCTTTACCAAAATCTTGTTGAACAGAATAGAGCCAGTAATTGATAAAATTTTAAGAGAAGAACAAGCGGGATTTAGAAAGGGTCGAGGTTGTAATGATCAGATTTTTATTGTAAGGCATCTAATGCAACAAGCTAATGAGATGAAAATGCCACTTAACATGTGTTTTGTGGATTTTGAAAAGGCGTTTGATAGTGTTTCACGTGGAGCTATGTTGAAAATTATGAGATTCTATGGTATACCAAGAAAAAGTTTGTAAATATTATTAGAAGCCTGCATGAAGGTACTTTTTGTAAGGTAATGGTGGGTGGTTCTTTGAGTGATCCATTTCAAGTTAGGTCAGGAGTGATTCAAGGAGGAGTTCTTTCGCCATTGTTGTTGGTTTTGGTTATGGATTATGTTATGAAAAAGGTTGTAAGGAGAACAGGTGCAGGAATTAACTGGAAAGAAAATAAGAAGCTGATGGATTTGGACTATGCTGATGATATTGTACTGATTTGCGGAAGTATTTACGAGATGCAGAGGGTGCTCGATTGTCTGGTGGAGGAAGGAGAAAAAGTGGGATTGGTAATAAATTGTGGAAAGACTGAAATTATTAATATGAGCGTGGAGAACCAAATCGATTGTGTAATTGGGAATAATGTGGTGAAGAATGTAGAAAACTTTAAATATCTGGGAACGATTTTATCATCTAATGGATCATTAAACAATGAAATTGAGGAGAGGATTAGACAGGCTTGGCGAGCTGTTGGAATGTTGAAATCTGTTTGGAATAATAATATGCTTTCGGTACATACTAAAGTGAAAATTTACAAGTCTATGGTTAGACCCATTTTAATTTACGGGCATGAGTCATGGTACAGTACAATTGCAACAGATCAGAAAGTATTAGGATTTGAGAATAAAATACTGAGAAGGATTCTTGGGGTAAAGTGGCAAGACAGAGTTACAAATGAAAGAGTAAGGGATATTACGAGAGTGGAACCAGTTAATGAATATGTGAGACTGTCTCGCTGGAAGTGGCTGGGGCACATATACAGAAAAGAAGGTTATTTAATACAGAATGTGCTAGAGTGGATTGCTAGAGGAAGAAGAGGTAGAGGTAGGCCGAGGGAAACCTGGTTGAGGACAATGAAAAAAGAAGCAGGAGAGGAGTGTTGGTGGGACCTGAAGGAGATGGCAAGAGACAAATATTGGTGTAGAGAGTTCATTGAGACCCTATGCATCCCGTGGGGTGCCACAGGAAATGATTGATTGATTGATTTATATATATATATATATATATATATATATATATATATATATATATATATATATATATATATATATATCGGCCTTAATAACCAGGGGCTTCGGCCCCAATGGTTGATAGGCCAGGAAAAAAAATATATATATATATATATCACTGCAGCGATAATTTTTGTGAATATGTTATTCCTGGATTGTCTATAGCTATAATATAGAATGATTGTGAATTTAATGCTGATTCCCACAGTAGCTGTGTTGATGGTTATAAACGTTGCAGTAATTTATGTGGACGTAGAAACTACATTGTGATGGGCAGCGGAGAGCATTCACCAGTAATTTACTATAACCAGATTAAATTAGATGCAAACAACACAAAATATTATGAGACAACGGAGATACAGCTGTGGTATCCTGTTACGCCATGTTATTCAGGCCTTAACTGTTGCTTCACCTCATACGTGCATTATTTTCCTTCAGTCTCTGCCTTTTTTATTACTCTTACTTCCCCGTATCCTTGTATTGCGAACCGTCATATTCCTTAGGAGGTTTCTAGTCGTCCGGTCCTACAACCTCTACTGTATTACATAATTCCTCACATCATCTTTGCCACACAAACAACATTAGCAAGAGACTGCTGAATCTGTTACTACCATTATTGGCACTGCCACTACTAATCCCGTATTCCCATTGCGTCTAATATCCCTCACAATACTATTACTGCTACTCCTACTACTAATCCACTATAAATCTGTATAATAATACATATAATTCTCCTTATGTCTGCGTATCAACTAAACACATCGTCCCTGTCCCACCATCGACAACTCGTCACTTACCCCGCACCGGTACTCCAGTTTCACCCCCCCTTTCTCCCACCCACCATGGACACTACTCCTCCCCCACTCTGACACCACATTATCTCTCACCTCATCCTCGGGACACCAGGCCTGTTGTTCACCCTTTACCAGTGGATATACGTGGTATGCATTAATAATAATAATTATAATAATAACAACAATATAGATGTGCAGCATTCCTAATATTACATATAAAAGCTGCAGATCCAAACGTGCCTGTATTTCGAAGCTCTGATATATTAACCACAGAACCGACCACAGACCGTTCTCATCATTACCACTGGACATCCTACAGCACTTCACCATGGTAATAAAACCCACTATAGTCCTTCGTGGGATCACTACATCTGTTTGGGAAAAATAACAGTGCACATGCCCACAACCCACTAAAATACACCTGTGACGCTTCACTGGCATCGATTAAATATCCTAGGAGTAGTTAGCGGACAAACAAACAACTGACTGGACATAAACAGAGGCCGAATGTCCCGCATCGGTATATGACGAACCTGACAAAACTGTTACCATCTTGTTTTGTCATCATCATCATCATCATCATCATCATCATCAAATTAGCGGCAGCAGCAGCAACAGTAGTAGTAGTAGTAGTAGTAATCACATGTTAATAGGCATGAAATAGAGGAGGACAAACACCATCATTCCCTGATAAAACACGTGGACACAGCTTTGACATATGAAAGCAAACATTGCCATAAAATGCTGTAATGGTAGGGTTATAGTACCCTAATACTGAATTAATGTTTGACAGCAACCCAACCTTCTGTCCTGGCAAACAGATTCTGCATTGCGTCGACACATACTATTTCAGTGTTTGTCCTCCTCTGCATCGTGCCTAATAACATGCGATGATGATGATGATGATGATGATGATGATGATGATTATTATTGCTATAACTATGATGACACCTACAAAACGGGATGGTAACAGTTTTGTCAGGTTCGTCATATACCGATGCGGGACATTAGGCCTCTGTTTATGTCTAGTCATTAGTTTGTTTGTCCGCTAACTACTCCTAGGATATTTAATGGATGCCAGTGAAACGTCACAGGTGTATTTTAGTGGGTTGTGGGCATGTCGTGCACTGTTATTTTTCCCAAACAGATGTAGTGATCCCACAAAGGACTACAATGGGTTGTATTACCGTGGTGAAGTGCTGTAGGGATGTCCAGTGGTAATGATGAGAACGGACTGTGGTCGGTTCTGTGGTTAATATATCAGAGTTCCATAATATAGGCAAGTTCGGATCTGCAGTTTTTATGTGTAATGTTAGTAACACTACACATCTATGTTGTTGTCGCTATTATTTTATTATCGCCCATATTAAGAAGGCAGAACGATAATATTTTTACCTACATCTGTGTGTGTGTGTATGTGTGTGTGTGTGTGTGCGTGTGTGTGTGTGTGTGTGTGTGTGTGTGTGTGTGTGTGTGTGTGTGTGTGTGTGTGTGTGTGTGTGTGTGTGTGTGTGTGTGTGTGTGTGTGTGTGTGTGTGTGTGTTCCCATTATATCTCATGAATGGCTTGACCTATCAACATGACACCTTCCGTGTATCAAGATTTGGCCAATATCTTGGAGGAGTTCGAGAATGGACACTCGGGGTCAGGGTCAAGGTCACCAAAATGGCTGCCAAAGGTCAACTAGTTCTTATCTCCCGCCTTTAGCACCATTATATCTGATGAACGGCTTGAGCTATAAACATAAAACCTTCAAGGTATCAAAATATGGTATAAGTTTTGGACTTGGCCAACAGCATATTCTGGCGGGTGATTAGCATTCGGCTCCCAAATGTCTTTTTCATTCTTAATGCATACCACGTATATTCACCGCTAAAGGGTGAACAACAGGCCTGGTGGCCGGAGGATGTGGTGAGGGATAATGTGGTGTCAGAGTGGGGAGGAGTAATGTCAATGGTGGGAGGGAGAGAGGGGGGGGGTGCAACTGGGATAGCGGTGCGGGGTAAGTGACGAGTTGTTGACGGTGGGACAGGGACGATGTGTTTAGTAGATACACAGACATAAGGACAATTATATGTATTATTATACAGATTTATCGTGGATTAGTAGTAAGAGTAGCAGTAGTAGTATTGTGAGGGAAATTAGACACAATGGGAAAACGGAGATTAGTAGTGGCAGTGCCAATAATGGTAGTAACAGATTCAGCAGTCTTATGCTAATGTTATTTGTGTGGCAAAGATGATGTGAGGAATAGTGTAATACAGTAGAGGTTATAGGACTGGACGACTAGAAACCTCCTAGGGAATATGACGTTCGCAATACGAGGATACGGGGAAGTAAGAGTAATAAAAAAGGCAGAGACTGAAGGAAAATAATGCACTTATGAGGTGACACAACAGTTAAGGCATGGATAACAGCTATATCTTCGTTGTATCATATTATTTTGTGTTGTTTCCATCTAATTTCATCCGTGTTCGGATGTTTCGGCCACAGACGTTTGGGCCACGGATTTTGAGCCATGGGCCACCACTCTTGGACGTCCTAGGTTGGTAGCTCATGACCCAAACGTCCGTGGCCGAAAAATCCTACATTCAATTTCATCTGGTTATAGCGAACTATTGGTGAATGCTTTCTGCTGCCCACCACAATGTTGTTTCTTCGTCCACGTAAAACAATTGCAACATTTATAACCATCAGCACAGCTACTTTTGGAATCAGCATTAAAATCACAATCATTCTATATTATAGCTATGGACAATCCAGGAATAACATATTTACAAAAATCATCGCTGCAGTGATAATGACCAGTTGCAGCTTATATACAACGGCTCGGTGCTTTATTTGTATGATGGGGATCCGAAACAGATGGGTCGTGTCTGGACCAGTTTCACGTGACAACATGATAACGCAGTAGTCTATGTTATAATAATGCTATCTATGTTACGAACGAATAATGTTTTGCAGGTGAATAGCATGGAAATATTTCGAATCCAGCGTCATTAAGTTTCATACTATTCGCCTGGAAGCTCAGTTCCAAACTACCACTCACGGTTGTCCGTTCGCTTGCCCTCTCTCAAACCCTGACTTCCACTTCCTTCCACCTAGGAGGGTACAGAAACTTTGGTGCGTGGGTGTACAGCATAGAAGATCAATAATGAATAAAAGGAAGAGAGTTGGTGATAGGACAGAGGCATTAGGAACACCACTGTTGACAGATCTAGGAGAAGAACTATGGCCGTCTATAACAGCAGCTATAGAACGACCAGAAAGGAAGCTATAGATGATGGCACCATCACGAATTCGTGCGATTGTGTATTTATGCAAATTCGTGACATTGTACTTTGGTAATAAAACCACGAACTCTAGTGGAATTCCCACTGGGTATCACTCAGTTCAACCGTCCTCGTATGCAATTCGATCGGGAGGGTTTTTCAGAACATTCTTTACTGTTTCATAAGTGGCCATTCTTATGCACGACATCAGTGCCTTTACTGAGTGATTTATTTGCGTGTGTATATCGTTGGCCCTCTTTCCGTTGACTGTTGAAGTTAGGCCACGCCTACTTCGGCGAACACGGCCATCTCTTACCCCCCTTCCCAGTTTGAATTTAGTCAGCTTTGGACCGCCTAGAGAGTAGGATCCTTTGTGCCCAGCGTAGAGAGCAGTGTCTCCATTGTACAGCGATTTCCTGGATCTCCACCTAGACGGTGATCGGCGAAGTGAGCTTAGCAGCGAATAGCAGTGCTTGATGTTCGACACTCAGACGCCCAGTCTTTCGTAGCTTCAGCTTCGCTCCCTCCACTGACCAGTATTTACGGTCGTTTTTCTAACCTTAATTCTGATAAGGTTTTGAATGAGCGAGTGAGTGTATTGCCTTTGTTATTTGATTTCACGAGTCCCTCTGTGATCGTGAATGCCCCTTTTCAATTCATTTTGAGCGTCAAGTAATGTAAATTTATTTCATTGTATTTAATAAATTTACAGTTCTTTTCTCTGAGCTTAATGTAATTTAAACTCGTGTTTTATTACTTCACATTAAACTTACTTTAGTTTGCCGCTCCTAGTTTGCACAAACTATTTACATTATTCACAGCTGTTATTTAAGCCAGTTCTTCCATATTTAAACTTAAATCCGTTGTGCCAGCCAGGAGATAAGCACCAGCAAGAACCTGTCCATTATTATTAGTATTATTTTTTGTCAGGGGTGGAGTCACATTCTCAAGAGGCGAACACTACTAACAACCAGCATTCGTGAGCGATTAGTCTCTGCTGTGTGCTGTTGAGAAAGTTTATAAAATTCTCGTCCTGAGAGAATCGGCGAAGTAAGCTGCCATAAAGTAAAACTTACTACTTGATTTTCACAAGTCAAATCCTTGTCTTTACTTCTGAGTAATATCAAGCATTTTTAATTCCTAAATTTCACATCCCCCCACGACATCTGGCGACCTCATTCCAGGATATTAACTCCTAGCTTTAAAGTTATTAACGAAATAATACTCACTCACTCACTCACATCTAGGCATTTGCTATCATGAAAGTCTATAGGCACTATCTTACTGGTGGTTATTGATGCATCTCTATTAATTTTCCGTAATAGTGTTCCCAGTCAGTAGCATTTTTTTTTATTTTCTTTCTTTACCAGTTTCACTAGATAAAACAGGTCCCCACCAGCCTGTGCCTATATTCTTTACTTTTGATCATTATCATTTCTGTGCAAAACAGCAGTCAGTACCCAGTCTTTACTCCACTCAGTCTTGGTCTTACTCCACTCAGACTTAGACTTCCTGAGACCTTGATACATGACTGTGGTTTTAATTAGCCCACTAACCATTTTATGTCAACTACCTGCAACTTCCTTACCATTTAGTTATAGGGAAAGAAAGTCCTGACTGGTCTCAGTCTCCACATACTCCAGTCTTGCAGGTGGAAACATCTGGTATTACATCCTGAGTGTTACTAGAGGCCATATTTTACAGATACATCATGACATATAATTTTGTGACATCTGATGTGATCTACACCCAGTTGTTGGCTCATACTGCCCTTCACTCTGTTTTTACCGGTGACTTTAAGTCTGATACTGGCATCGGATCTGGGAGTAATGTTTCCTAATTTTAGCCGGAGTTACATCCGACCCTATCAGCCTCGATTTTCACTTCCGAGATGTCAGCACATCTAATGGCTCTCCGACTTACTCATACCCACGGGTCCATTAGCTTCATGTTTTCTAGTGATGCCGGGGAAGTCTTGTCTGTCCTTAAGCATTTTAATTCTCCCCACCCATTGGGTTGGGATATTTACGAAAATCTCTAACCCGTGGACAGTCAGGACCGGAGGATTTTATTTTGCTTGATGGCAGCCCAATGCTTTAATTCAAGGCATGAATGTGTAGATGAGGTAGCAAGGGCAGCAGCCACCTTTACAGCCCCTGTTAGAAATCTTCCCTACAGGAATTGCATCCATATAATTAAGGCTGCTATCTGGATCTACAGGCAGCTTAATAGGGGTAAAGTTCCTGTTCCCAACAACCCCTATGATGCGATGGTGCTATTCATTCATGAGCCTATACAGCCATACACACCCACTGGGAAGTTGCCACGAGGCAACTACGGATCAGTCACACTATAGATGCTTTGCGCATTTCCATCTCCTGGAGAAAATTTCCCCTTCTTATTGTGATGATTGTCTTGTCCCAGTGACTGTTCAGCACTCCTAGCAAGAGTGTTGCAATACAGACATGCTCACCATCAATAACTCTCCAGGTTTGAGGCATAAGATGAATCTTAACTTCTCTCTTCATTTCTTGGAAAGGAGGCGGTAATGATGGGAGGAGCCATCTTCTCGGACGTTGGGGAAACATGCTTCATCAGTTGGCTTTTGTTGTTTTAAGGACTGTCGTTAACTATAAATGTTGTATACATAATTTTATGGTGTGTCCTCAATATAGATTTTAATATTCAAGAACTATTTCGGTAGATTGATAATAGTGATAGTGATTTTTTTTTTTTTTTTTTTTTTTTTTTTTTTATATTTATTTTATTTTTATTTGAAATATATAAATAGAAAACATAATAACAAAAATTTTAAATTTTTTTATAAAAATTTTAAATAAGATTTTA
>NC_136968.1:7173697-7194132 GCF_032717465.1 Coenobita brevimanus | reverse complement strand
TTACGTATTGCTCCCTGCCTAGGCACCATACAGTCTTTCGCCTTTGTCTTTCAACTTGTACCTTTCCTTCTTGCTGGAAATTTGCTCTCATTCAGCCAGTCCCAAAGAAGGGTGACCCTTCCCAACCGTCTCTAACTATCGTCCAGTTGCTTTAACATCCTGTGTCTCAAAAGTTTTCGAGTCTATTCTTAACAGAAAAAATTTTAAAGCATCTTTCCTTATCACAACCTTCTTTCTGATCGTCAGTATGGATTCCATCAAGGACGATCCACTGGTCTTCTTCTCACCTACCTTTCAGACTCCTGGTCATCCTCCTGTCAGGACTTAGGTGAAAGTTTTGACATTTACTTGACATCTCAAAGGCTTTTGATCGAGTCTGGCACAAATCTTTAATTTTCAAACTGCCCTCTTATGGTTTCTATCCCAATATCTGTGCCTGTCATGGGGGGATGTGAAATTTAGGAATTAAAAATGCTTGATATTACTGGAAAGTAAAGACAAGAGACTGACTTGTCGAAAATCAAAAGTAAGTTTTGCCCAACACCGGCTTGCCAGCTGATTCGCTAAGGACGAGAATTTTATAAGCATTCTCAACAGTACACAGCAGAGAATAATTGCTCACGAATGCTGGTTGATAGTAGTCTTAGCCTCTCAGAAAGTGACTCCACCCCTGACAATCAATAATACTAATAATAATGGACAGGTTCTTGCGATTGCTTAACTCCTGGCTGGCACAATGGATTTAAAAGTTTAGCTATGGAGGAACTGGCTTAAATACCAGCCATGAATAATGTAAAGAGTTTATGCAAACTAGGAGTGGCAAACTAAAGTAAAAGCTTAATGTGGAGAAATAAAACACGAGTTTAGATTATATTAAGCTCAAAGAAAAAGAACTGTAAATTTATTAATTACAATAAAATAAATTTACGTTACATGAAGTTCAAAATGAATTCCAAAGGAAATTCACGATCTGAGATGTCCTCGTGAATTTAAATAACAAAGGAAATACACTCACTCACTCATTCAAAAGCTAATCATACTTAAGGCTAGAAAAACGACCCAGAAATACTGGTCAGTGGAGGGAACAAAGCTGAAAGCTACGAAAGACTGGGCGTCTGTGTGTCGGAATACCAAGCACTGCAATTCTCTGCTAAGCTCACTTAGCCGTCCAATCACCGTCTAGAGGTGGAGATCCAAGAAATCACTGTACAATGGAGGCAGCTGCTCTCTATGCTGGAAGCACAAACGATCCTACTACTCGAGGGCGGTTCCCAAAGCTGACTAAGTTCAAGCTGGGAAGGAGGGTAAGAGATGGCCATGTTCACCGAGAAGTAGGCGTGGCCTAACTAGCAATGAGTCAACAGAAAAGAGGGGCGAATGATATACACACTGTGATAAAATCACTCAGTGAAGGCACTGATGTGCGTGCACTAAGAATGGTCACTTATGAAACAGTGACAAATGTTCTGAAAAACCCTCCCAATCAGAGAGATTGCATACGAGGACGGTTGAACTGAGTGATATCCAGTGGGAATTCCAATAAGAGTTCGTGGTCTTCTTACCAATGTACAATGTCACGAGAATTTGTATAAATACGTGTCCTGTTGCTTGCAATTTGTGAGGCAGTGCCTTCAACTATAGCTTCCTTTCTGGTCGTTCTATAGCTGCTGTTGTAGACGGCCATAGTTTTTCTCCTAGATCTGTCAACAGTGGTGTTCCTCAGGGCTCTGTCCTATCACCAACTCTCTTCCTTTTATTCATTAACCCGTCACGTCCCAGGGTTTTCCGCACCTCTGACATCCCCCAGTCCCGAGGTATTTTTCGATTTTTTTTTTTGGCTAAAACCTTCGCTTTTTGGTGAGAAACATCGAAAATTCATAGAGAAATCGCTCACCTGAGGTTTAAAGTACCCAATCCAGGTAGGAGTTCCTCCTTACCTGACTGGGTTTTCTAAGCATGCTGGCACCAAAGAAAACGAGTTCTATGGGAGGGTAACTATTTTATCCACTCATAAACGGTATTTATTTATTTACTTGGTACGAATGTATATGTAGTATGAGAGTATATTGGTTTTCAAGCCCAGTAATAAAGGCATTATAAGCATTGTTTCACTCACCTAACTAATCACCATACCAGACCAATTTTTGCCACATAACCTGATCATTATTTCTTGCTCTTTTTTCTTCTAATGCTATGTAAACATTGACCTCCACATTGTCATCGATTGGGGAATCACTCTGGTCCTGAATATCTTTACTATTGCCAGGTCACTGGTAACAGGTCCCTTTGCCAAGACAATGGAGTGAAGGGGGGAGGGGGAGGGATTATGCGGTGTAAAGCATTGTCCCCTGCTTGGCATCTTGTAGAGGAATAGAGGCAGGTGTCCTGTGTATACATACAGAAAGAATCACAGCGAAAATCACCTTAGTGAAAATTTATTGCAAATTAGGGACCTTGCAATTGCCTGACGTACTGGTTTTATCGCCGGGACTGGCAAATGCAAATCAGTTGCAACGTACCCATACGTCGACGGGACGGGGCGGCTTAATGATCTTCTATGCTGTACATGTAACCCTACCCACACATATGCACTGATGATTCCACCCTTCACCTTTCCATTCGGTTTCTACAAAAGTTCATCTCAGCAGTTACTTTTACCAGCAAGGGATGAGGCTATGGCACACCTAATGTCTGACTTGGCTCATATCTCTGACTGGGGTAAAAATAATCTTGTTGTTTTTAATGCATCAAAGACTAGTTTTTACACCTATCCAACCTGTTAAAATCTTCCACAGGAGTACCCACTAATGTTTAATAATATACAGCTCAATCCCGCGTCATCCTCGAACATGCTTGGGGTTTCACTGTTCACACGGGACTTATCTTGGAAAAAATCATACTGCATCTCTTGTAAAATCTCCTTCCAAGAGATTAGGTGTGCTAAGCGCCAGACTTCCTGCCTTCTTTACCTTTGCACAGTTGTTGACTTTATAGACAGGTTTTATTCGCCCTTGTTTAGAGTACAACTCTCATGTGTGGGGGGCTCCCCACATACAGCTCTTCTCATCAGGGTGGAGTCAAAGAGCTATTCATCTCTACATGAACTCTCCTCCTCTTACTGCAGCTCCCATCAACCTCTGTCTCTGCAACTCTGTTGCCTCTTTATCTCATTTCTATCACTTTCACTTCAATAGTCACTGCTCCTCTGAACTGTCTGCTTGCATCCCTCCACCTCTCTGACCAGGGCATCTAGCACCCGTCTAGCTCAACAAACTCTCATCCCTTTTCTGTCTAACTTTCTGATCAAAAGAGTTAACCGTTACTCCCAAGTCCACTTCATTTATGCAATAGGTCAATTCTGGAACTGTCTCCCTCTGTCTGTATTTCCACCTACTTCCTATGATCTCCAGTCTTTTAAACTGCAGTGTGTCCAGGCATCTCAGAAATGAATGGATCTTGAATTTACTGCTTCTTTTTTTTTCTTGGAAGGATCGTTTTGCGGGCTCAGCCTTTGGTTCCTTCTTCCTCAAATAAAAAAAAAAAAATGTCTGTGTGTATGTGTTTGGACTTGCAAGTAATTCTGCTGATGTGGCTTGGTGGTCAAGTGGGTGATGTGGTGAGTGTTTGGGTTGGCAAGCAGTGTGGACACAGTGGGTATCGTTGGGTGGATGGATAAGCAGGGTGGGTGGTTGGGTGGGTGGAATGTGTCAGAGCATGGTTGCAGGGTTGAGATGGGTGGTGGGCATTGTGAAATAGGTGAATGGGTGATTTGGGTAAGTTAGATGGATGGAGAGACAGGGTGGGTGTTGTGAATTGGTGGTTATGTAGGCACATGATGTGTTGTGGTTGGCTCGGCAAGGTGGGTAAACTTGTGGTTTGAGGAGTGGATAGTTGAGCTTTCTGATTTGGTAGAAGTGAGGTGGATTGCTGGATGGGCGTTGTGAGTGGGCAAGAGTGGATGTGTGGATCCCCAAAAGGGCAAGGCAGGATATGGGCTTAGTAAGATTGGATGAGTGGGCTGATCTGTGGATGAATTGGATGAGTGAGTACAGATTGTGGATGGATGGATGAGTGGGAGGGTGATTGAGTGATTGGAGGGAAAATAGGGCAATTAGAAGGGATTAACCTCAGAGCAGAATATATTCCCATGACGAATGAGCCCATAGAAATATGCTCAAAGGTGTAGCAATTGTGCCAAGAGCAGGAAACATATGTAGGTCCATCCGTTCATCATACATATCGCTTTTTGTCCCCACCTAGAAGAGTAGGGATCTCAGTGCTAGGCTGTTTTGTCCCGACAGTTAAGGTCAGTTTAACCAGCCCTCATTCTTCCTGAGTGATATTATGTGAGCAACAAACTCCTTCCACCCCAGAGATGGGCACCCCTCAGGACTTGACTTAGCTGGTGCATCTTGAACTAGTAGACTATCAGTCATCATATGGTTCTGTGGTTACTACTACCCAGCATAGTAAATGGTTTCCTGTTTACATAAACACTATTTGGCTTGTCAGTCAGTGAAGGGTCGCCCGAATTCAGCACGGCATTGAAAGGATAATGAGCACCTCCACCTGCCATCAAATATAGATTGATTGATTGACTACAGTAAAGGATCTTGGTGGGCATCAGTTATCACTGCAGCCGTGCAGCTAGGGTAAAACGAAAGATTACATTTTATATATATATATATATATATATATATATATATATATATATATATATATATATATATATATATATATATATATATATATATATATATATATATATATTAATTTATTTATTTATACATCGGTATTATAAATATACCGAAATAATCCTTGAATATTAAAATTTATGTTGAGGACACACCATAAAATGATGTATAAAACATTTATAGTTAACGACAATACATAAAACAACTAAAGCCAACTGATGAAGCCTGTTTCCCCAACGACTAAGAAGATATTCGCTCCTCCATCATTCACGTCTCTTTTCCAAGGAGTGAAGAGAGAAAGGTATGATTCATCTTATGCCTCAAGACCTGGAGAGCTATTGATGGTGAGCATCTCTGTATTGCAACCTTCTTGCAAGGAGATGCACACGAACAATCACTGGGACCAGACAGTCATCACAATAAAGAGGGAAGATTTCCTCCAGGAAGTGGAAATGCGCTGAGCATCTATAGTATGACCGATCCATAGGTGTCTCGTGGCAAATTCCCAGTGGGTGTGTATGGCTGTATAGGCTCATGAATCAATACCACCATCAAGCATCATGGGGCTTGTTAGGAAACAGGAGAAGTAGACTGTAGCACCAGTCCGAGCAGGGCAGTACTCCCGAGGTGGATGGAAAGTTGATGATAGGGAGTGCTGGAGCTCCCGTTTCATCAGCCCTCAGGACTGGTCCCTGACCATCCCCCTTTGCTGAACTTATTCAGTATCTCAGTTACACAGAGAGTAGGACAGCTTCCTCTCCAACACAAATTTCTCTATCTACCAAAGCTACATGCACAGTACACACTACACTTCCTTTTTCAAAATTCAAAAAAGAATCATGGCGTTTCATCACCCCAGCCTCGGAGTCCCCAGGGGGGGGAGCATAAATGCCCCCACCTTCCGCCCCTCTCCCAGAGAGTGACGACTCGAGGTGCCTGGAACCACTGTCTGACTTTCTTCTTCTTCATTTCTGCAACATTCACGGCCTTTCCTCTAACTTTCTCTCATGTTGAGCACCACCTCTCCTCCTCTAACCCTCACCTTCTTTTTCTGAGACTCAGCTGTCTGAGGGCAACTGACAGCAAACCCTTTTCTGTATCCTCTTACTTTCCCTCTATACTCATTTCAGAAGCCAAGGAGGTGACTGTTCTGTATATATACTTGTAACGACTTATCTTGCTCTCGTCTTCCTGAACTCGAGTTCTTCTGAATTCTCTACACTCTGGCTTTGACTTTCACATGTCATTCTCATGACTAAATATATCTGTACTGCTTACTTATCCTCTGATTCTACTGACATTTATCAAAAATTCTTCGACTATTCTCTTACTTCTACGATGGAACATATTCTATCCATTTTTCTCCTTTCTCTGAAATCTCCATTCTAGGAAGATTTCAGTGTTCACCACCACCTTTGGCTCTCCTCCTCCTTTCACTGATCCACCTGGTGAGACAAGCCTACATCTTTTCTATCCTTAATGACCTGGAGCAGCTTGTACAGCACCCTACCCATATCCCAGGACCGCCTTGGAGAGAGCCCCAACATACTTGACCTCTTCCTTACAACTAATCCTTCTGCTTACATTGTTAATTCTCTCCACTGGGCTCCTCCGATCACAACCTTATCCTGCCTTAACCTGTCCTATCACTCCGCGTCACGGCTCCATGCTTGGACCCTCCAGGGAAATGTTGTCCTGTGGCATTTTGGAGCCACGGATTGTGAGGCCCTCAGGCAGTACTTCTTTGATTTTCCCCTGGAATGATTATTGCTTCTATGGCTGGGAGCCATCTGAGTGTGCCTTGCGCATCCACGGAGGTTATTCTCTCGGGCATGGAAGCATACATTCCTTTCTCATATCCTTTGACTAACGCAAGAAAGCCTTGGTTTAATCACGCTTGTTCTCATTCTGTCCACAACAAGGAGAGGGCCTACAAAAGGTACCGGAGCCAACCCACCCCTGAATCACATCATCTTCACGTTTCTGCCCCGGAATCGTGCTAAGTCTGTTCTTCGCTCTGCCAAAAACAATATCATCCATACTAAATGCTCTCAACTCTTCAACTCGAATTCTTCCCACGCTCCTTCTGGCACCTTGCCTAAAACCTTTCTAACAACTTTACCTCATCATCCTTCCCTCCTCTTTTCTACTCTGATGGTTCTGTAGCTATTTCTTCTACTGATAAAGCTTATCTCTTCGCACAGACTTTCTCCTCCAATTCCACCTATAGACAATTCTGGTGCTGTTCCTCCATCACTTCCCACGCCTCAACTTCCTCATGGCTGACATTAAAATTTCTTCAGCTGATGTATTTTCTGCCATCACTGGCCTCAGTACTAACAAGGCATATAGGCCTGATGGAGTCCTTCCTGTTGTTCTCAAGAACTGCCTGCTTCTGTGCTTACACCCTGCACTAGGCAAACTCTTTTGCCTTTGTCCTGTCATCCTTGTACCTTACTTCTTGCTGGAAGTTTGCTCTCATTCAGCCAGTCCCAAAGAAGGATGACCACTCCCAACCCTCAAACTATCGTCCAGTTACTTTAACATCCTGTATTTCAAAGGTTTTCGAGTCAATTCTCAATAGAAAAATTTTAAGGGCATCTTTCCCTATCACAACCTTCTTTCTAGATCGTCAGTATGGGTTCCATCAGGGACGCTCCCACTGGCAATCTTCTCACCTACCTTTCAGACTCCTGGTCATCCTCCTTTCGGGACTTTAGCAAAAGCTTTGCCATTGCACTTGACATCTCAAAGGCTTTCGATCAAGTCTGGCATAAATCTTTCAATTTCCAAACTGCCCTCTTATGGTTTCTATCCTTCTATCTGTGCCTTCATCGCTAGCTTCCTTTCTGGTTGTTCTATAGCCGCTGTTGTAGACGGCCATCGTTCACTTCTCCTAGATCTAACTCAACAGTGGTGTTCCTCAGGGCTCTGTCCTATCACCAATTCTCTTCCTTTTATTCATCAATGACCTTCTAAGCTGTTACATCTAACCCTATGCACTCCATACGCTGATGACTCCACCCTTCACCTTTCCATTCGGTTCTCGCAATGCCCATACACCTTACAGCCTCTTCTCAATAGGGTGGAGGTCAAAGGCTTTTCGTTTCATTAACTCTCCTCCTCTTACTGACTCCCTTCAACCTCTGTCTCTTCGCACGCACTGTTGCATCTTTATCTCTTTTCTATCGCTACTTTAATGGTCACTGCTCCTCTGAACTGTCTGCATGCATTCCCTCCACCTCTCTAAGACGAACATGTGCGTAGCACCGTCCCTAGCAACAAACTCTCATCCCTTTTCTGTCCAATTCTCTATTGCAAGAGTTAACCGTTACTCCCAGTCCTTCATTTATGCTAACAGCGAGTCCAACTCTGGAACTGTCTCCCTCTGTCTGTATTTCACTGCTGCCTATGATCTCCAGTCTTTCAAATGCAGTGTGTCCAGGCATCTCGAAATGAACGGATCTTGAATCTGGCTCTCTCTTGTATTTTGTTTTACTCTTGGAGGGAATTGTTATTGCGGGCTCATGGCCTTTGGTTCCTTCTTCCTCGCATAAAAAAAAAAGCAAGCTGCCTGTAGGTCCAGATAGCAGCCTTACTTGCAGGGATGCAATTCCTGTAGGGAAAATGTCTAACAGAGCCTGCAAAGGTGGCTGCTGCCCTTGCTACTTCATCAGCATATTCATGCCTTAAATTCGAACATTGGGCTGGCATCAAGCAAAACAAAACCCTCCGGTCCTGACTGTCCACGGGCTAGAGATTTTCGTGAATATTTCAACCCGATGGGTGGGGAGAATTAAAATGCTTAAGGACAGACAAGACTGCCCTGGCATCACTAGAAAACATAAAACTAATGGACCCGTGGGTATGAGTAAGTCGGAGAGCCATGAGAAATGCTGACAACCCGGAAGTAAAAATTGAGGCTGATAGGGTCGAATGCCACTCCGGCTAAAATCAGGAAACATTACTCCCAAATCCGATGCCAGTATCAGACTTAAAGTCATCGGTAAAAACAGTGAAGGGCAGCATGAGCCAACAACTGGGTGTAGATCACATCAGATGTCACAACCTTGTGGGTCATGATGTATCTGTAAAATCTGGCCTCTAGTGACACTCAGGATGTAATACCAGATGTTTCCACCTGCAAGACTGGAGTATGTGGAGACTAAGACCAGTCAAGACTTCCTTTCCCCATAACTAAAGGGTGAGGAAGTTGCAGGTAGATGTCATAAAATGGTTAGTGGGCTAATTAATACCACAGTCATGTATCAGGGTCTCAGGAAGTCTCTGAACCCTGTCCCTGCACCTCCTTATATGGGACTAACACCATAGCTCCAGCCCCAGTATCTACAAGCAGGTTTAGGACAAGAGAGGTGTGAATTGATCCTCTAACGAAATGAAAGCCTGCATGATGTGCAGAGTCCAAGGCTTCTATCCAGTCCAGGGTAGCTGAGAAATACACCTAACAAAATACTCCTGCTTGGATGACACCGAAATTTGATGGAGCAGAAGGTACGGACCAGAACCTTTAAAGGTTCAAAATATTAGGCAAAAAGACTTCACCTGCTTATGATGTGGCACACAAATAAGACATAGGTTCAAATATGAAGCTTAAAGACATCACTTCCTCCATACAAACAATTCCTTTGGCCATGTAAGAACAATATTGGTCGGATGTACACCACATAAATGAAAGAAGTTCATTGTACGCCTTATTTGGGAAGAATCTAAATCAGTTCATCTGAGCCAAGATAAAAGCCCAATCTACTGCAAGCAACGATTGGCACTATGCCACCAACATATAGCATGTGGCAAACGAGACAGAGAAGTCTTCCAAGGAGAGGGAGCTCATCATTCACAACAATAGGACAAGTACTATCTGAAATATCTGCTCAGTGGAGTGAGCCAGACACCACCACCCCAGGAGGAGGGTACAGGGAGGCAACTCCCACCCTGCAAGGAGACAACAGGGAGGTGGCTCCATGCTCCGAGCCGAAAAGACATATCTCCCCCGTGACCCAACGCCCCTCTTCCATGCAGCTGGACCACCAGGCAATATTCAGTTTGAGTGCACTACACTCCGAGGGAGAGAGTACTCGCCAGAATCAGGGTGGGACTTGCAACAGCCAAGTCCCAAGCAGGCTCTTGGATGCTGTGTTCACCGGATTGGCCCCTAGAAGAGGAGGACTCCACCAGAGCCTCACATCCTGCGTTACCCCAGGGAGCAGAGGCACGGTAGCATCCTCTGGACCTACTGTTGGAGGAGCAACCACTAGATTCTGCTTCCTTTGCCATCCACCTCTAGGAGCCAACCACGTCAGCCTCGTCCTACAGACGACTTTCGTTGGATCTCCCCAGGAAGGCGGTGGGCCCAGGGGCTGTGTCCACCGGAACTACCTCTGAGGGAGCAGACCACCGGTCATCCCCAGCTGCACCATCCCCCGATGGCAGGAGGGCAATATCCATTGCAGCTCAGCGGTGCCCGCTAAGGGAGACTCTCTGAGCCTCCCCCGGGACAGTGGTCACCCTGGAGAAGCATCCACCTGATCCACTCCTCTGGCCGCTGCCCTGGGCGGGAACCTAGGCAGTGTCCATTGGACCTGCCTGGGCGAGAAGGAGCGTCCTCTGGACACTCCCTCTTGCACCCTGGCACGGAGTTCTGGTAAGGGACCATCAGGCCCGCCAAGTCAGAGAGCAAAACCACTGGTCATCTCCCCTCCGAGGGCACAGGAAGTTCCCATTGAGGATGCCCGCCTTCATGCTGGCCACGCCCCTCCTGTGGCCCAGGAGCGAGGAGCCCCTCTCCCCTCCCCTCTTGTATGGAGAGTGGAGACTGGTCCCTCACCAGGTACCCCGCCAGAAGAACACGCCAGGGCAAGACCACCCCGAGGCCAGGCATCCTGTCACTGTGGCACCACCCTCACCACCGACAGCCGCTGCCGGACTCCCCCAGAGTGAGTGGTTGCAAACCACCCCTGATGGCCTCCTCCTAGAGGTGAGACTTCAGCCCCCAGTGCAGACGAGCCGCCCCTGCCACCCACCATGGCTGCTGGACTTACCCCAGCGCCAGCGGCCACAACCCTCCCCTGACGGCCGCCTCCCCTAGGCACGACCGCAGCTCCTGAAGGGCGCCGCCCGTCCCGCAGCCAACCCTTAGCCTGGACCTGGTCAGGTCCACCCCCAGGACACCCACCACGATGAAGAGCAAGTGCCGTGCTGCATGCCTCCTGGCCCTGTTCAACCCTAGTCCTGAGGGCCACTCTTCTCCCAGGCCCCTACTAGGAAAGGGCTACCCACTACCCTGCCCTTCAGCTCAACTAGGACACCTGGCAACCCCGACAGTGACCTACACCGGGAGTGCACACCTGATGGCCCACCCCCTATGCCCGGCCGCCACCTGCAGCTGCCAGCATAGTGGGTCCAGGCGCGCCCTAGCACCACTCACCGCCTGTTCGTATGAGTCAAAGAACTCTAAACTATTGGTATATCCCCCATCAGTGTTCCCTCTTGTGTGATAGATTACGACCCAGTGTGCAGTAAGCCCTCCCCCCAGTGTCCCTAGTGATGGTCCAGCCCCACTAGCCAGTGAATTGGGAACCCAGTAAAGAACCCTTATTACAAAGGTGCTAGGCCCCAGCTGCCTCACACATGCACCCCCTCCCTCGTGCAATACACAGTTGCCTCCATAGACATCAGGTCTGTGTCTGTCTCCTCAGATTGTTGTATACAATACGTTGCCCTCATAGTGATATCCCGTCTATGTCAAGTGAGTGTGCTAAAGGGTAATACTCTAAATTGTTCATGTCCTGCACGGGAGCACTTTGTGGAATAGTGTCACCCCCTTCCATGTCACGCTAGTATGTAACAAGGTGATTTATCTCCACGTCCCATGTCATGTGAGTGTAACATCAGTTGCGTCTGTGTCATGCGGTGTATATGTTATGGAATTGGAGAATATTCCCATCCCTATCATGTGCATGTGTGCATATCGACACAGACTGTGTTAGGGGTTCTATTGTGACTTCACCTGTGTATATTCTAGTGAGACATATCCAGTGCATTGTAAGTGCCATATGTTGCATTGTATCATGGAGATATCTAATGTAAGTGTGTGCACTATATTTCTCTGTATTGGTTAGTATAGTTATTTTGTATTGATTAGGTTTGGTCACGGGCTGTTGTCTATACTGTTGAACTGATCTTTGTATGCCTTGTCCTGTGTTTGAGATACGTGTGCCTTTGATCAGTCGCTGTTTGGGTTTTCCCTCCTTGTCTGCATACTCTGGCCCGGTTGAGAACAAAGAACCCAAGGCCTGCACTATATCTGAACCCGAGGAGTTGGGGTTAGACTACGCTGCATAACACTGTCCCATTTATTTTTACAACAAATTTTTACAACACTTAAAACAGTCCCATCCCTCTCTACCATCTGGAGGAGATGAAAGCTCACATCCCACACACGTCTCAATTTTCTACCTAGAGATAAAGAGTTCGTTTCAGTTTTCGTTTCGTTTTTAAAGGCTCCAACATGCCTGCATGCATCGGCCTGTAGTCCACCTAATAGCGTCTCTCCATGCTGCCCGATCCATTTGCAGCCTCCACCTGTTCCAGTCCCCTTAACCCTGAGGTCAAACTTAATGACCTCATCCCATGTCTTTCTCGGTCTACCCCTTGTAACCCCACCCCCATTGTTAACACTTCTCACCTTCCTAACCCAATTATCATCCCCCATCGTCTCCACATGTCCAAACCATCTCAATCTATCTCTCCTCATCACATCAATACACTCCAGTCCCAAACCTACCTCTCCCAACTCTTCCATCGACCGAACCCAGCCTCCCCAGACCTTGGACATAGGGAAGCACTACATCCACCTAATCATTGTCATTTCTGTACGTCTGAGTTGGCGAATATCCTCCTCCTTCACTGCCCCAGGTCTCAGTACATATACAGCATCACCCCACTCCTAAAACATGCTGTCACCCATACAAAGACCCCTTAGCACGTAGGGAGAGTCCGCTCAATGTCCAGGAGAGGCAAGAGCTCCCTGAACTTCTTCCAACCACTTCTCACCTAACCACAGAGCTAGCTCCAAAAGCCCCACCTCCAGCACACAACATATCTCCCAAATAGCAAAACTCTTCCACACACTCAAGAAATTCACCATCAAGTTCCAATTCTTTCATGTCTGACAATCTCCACCTACTCTCCCCAACACACCCATACACATAAAATCAGCATTATCTTGCAGTCTACCTCTGATACCACTACATCTCTTATGCACCCATTTATCACAAACACCAGACAATATGGAATTACTTCCCACGCCCTTGTGGTAAACTGCACATTGGCCACTCTCCCTGCGTCTTTGACAGTACCGCCACCAACCCTAGAATATCATCACTTTTGTTTTGTCTGCATTTACCCTTAAACCCCTGTGCTCCATACCATCTCTCCACTTCCTAAACCTTTCCCTCCTTGCCTCCCTTTCATTCTCTGCAATCCAACACCAAATCATCAGCATACAACAACTCCCACGGGAATCCGTTTCTAAAGTCATGTGAAAAGGGTTTCAAGTACCATGATAAACAACATGGGACTCAAAACTGACCCCCTGATGCTAAACATTCACGGAAAACCCATCACTCAAATCTCCATTCACTCTTACCTGGGTGCAGGGCACACATACATAACCATAACCACCACCTAACCAACCACTCCTCCAAGCCAAGCTTTCTCATTGCCCACTTCACCACCTCTCTAGGGACTCTGTCAAAGGCACTTTTCCAAATCCAACAAAAAAAAAACAAAATAAAGATCCCTTCTCCTACCAGTATATTTTTCCTGAAGCTGTCGAACAAAAGAATATGGCATCAGTGGTCCCCCTACACAGCATAACAAACCCAAACTGCATCCTCATCAATATTCCGCTATTTCTCTAATCATACCTTCCAAAACTCTCTCCATTACCCTCATTATCTGAGTCTAAAAGCTTTTATACCTCTATAATTTCTCTCTTTGCAGGGCATCACCCTTCCCTTTATACATTTACAATTACACTTTTCAGCCAATCATCTGGGACAACACACTCATAAATAATCCTATTTATCAGGTTCAGTGACAATAACTTCCACCCCTATTTCGCCTCAAGAGCCCACTTCAACAATTCGGTAGACCAACCCAGACACACCTGTTGCCTTCCCCACCTTCAAATCCTGCCTATTGCCTCACTCACAGTAGCAGCATCAATCAAAAGGCCAAGGGCCCAGATACTGGATCTGCTGCCTCCAAACCTTCCCTGTCCCAGTCCGACTCCTCATTCAACAACACAGTTATAATGCTCTCTCCATGCATCTTTAACCCCTAAACTGCGGGACTTGTTTTGCTTTGACTTGTATGTCCCGATAGAGCATATTTGCGCTCCAACAGACCTCTCTAAAAATATTTGCCAAAAATAAGTTATTAGTCCTAGAATATCAAAAAATTAATTATTGCTTATGGCACATACCTTCAGCTTTCTCCTGGGATGTTTGTTGAGCCTTCATCGAGTACCATGTGGGACTTGTGGAGACTTCTGAGAGTTGGGTAACTAAGTCTCCACTTTACATTTCCCGACAACCCGTAATTGATTACACCACAGCCTGATATTATCACTAGAAACACTATTCCATGATTGTATCTAAATAGTTTAAGGAATCATACTCCAAAAAAAAAAAAAAAACTGTAGAAAGCAATGAAAATTACGAGCGCATACCAAGCTTCCCACTTGCGATCGTTCGCTGTTGGTGTTCTGTCATTTATTATTCATAAAAACACACTATATTTCTATTATTATATAACACTTATGTATATCTACAGTCTTCATCCATAAGTTTTCCTTCAGTATTATAAATGTAGTTTATTGTCATTGTAGGCATTCTAATTTCTACTTTCAAGTAAAATACATAGCATTCACTTTCTCGTCCTGTATACTAGAGTTGAGGCAAAATCTGTCACTTTCACCTTCAACTTTCATAACTCACAGTATTCATACATGCTAGATTGAAACTTTCACTTTCATTACTCCTAGTATATATATCGTATTCTTATAATACTACTCATTTACATTTCTATTTACATTCTTTATTTTATTTACATTATTTACATTTCTATTTTATTTACTAACTTTGTTAGGCAGTGTACACTTGCAGTAACTTATAAAACTATTTTACACTGTTCACTTATAATTACATTCATTGCTTTCACTTGCTGTCTACATTATTTACACATTATTTACCATTTTCCCACTTGCACAGTTTTACTCACCAGAAAGTTGGTAGTCACGCTCTCTCTCATTTTCATTGACAAATTAGCCCGTTCACGTTCCACAACAGTCACTTAGCACGAATCCAGAAACGTGCTTTCACCTTGAAAGAGCGAGAGTAAACTGAATACAGTGTGGTGGCCTGCCTAGGGGGAGTGCAAATGCTGCCAATGTCAGCCTGGTGACAGCTGCTAATATCATACACTATGAAATGATTGGCAGGAAATCTAGACAATACATAATAAAATCAATTAGTTCAGGATGAATGTAAATATCACTTAGGCTTCTCCCTTCCTTTCTTATATATATTTTTATTACAAGAAGTGCAAGTTATACGACATGTATTTCAAGGGGAAATAAACAGCGAAAATTAGCGATGACGAGTGCACATGAGGTGTTTGTCAGGTGATAATTAGCAATTTCCAGGTGTATGGCACTCTCACCCCCTTATTTCTTTTTTGTATATATTATTTGAGTAGTAAGAACAGGGCACAAGGCTTAATTTCAATGGATGAAATCAGAGTGGAGAAAGGATTCAGGAAAGATTTACTTGGCGTATGCTTACGGCAGACAGGCGAGAGGAGAGGGGTAATGGAGGGGAGGTAGGGAGGAGTCAAGATTGGGGAGAAATGGCTAAATTGTCAACAATGGATGGGAGAACAGATGAGATTAGGAGTGCTGACTAGTGTTGGACATTGGGAGTACCGATAGATGAGTACAAGCCACCACTTGAAAGCCCAGGCGAATTCAAAGTAACACAGAATCACAAAAAGTGACACCCCTTGGTATGATCCCTTGCTCCCAAGAAGCTGCAATCTGGAAAGTGATGCCCCATGGTTAAGGGGTTAATATCCTGCTACTGTTTCTACCACCCTGCTTACCTCATCACTCCTCACATACTGCTCACCTATAATATCCCGATTATCCCTCTTCACCTGACCTGCCACCTAAATATACATATTTTTCCTTTCCCCATGATTTAGGTTATCAAGTTAAAGTCTCTGTGATTCAGTGGACTTTGCCCTGTATACCACCTCTCTTCTAGCCCCTACATTTGGAAGCCAAATATTCCTCTTTTCTCACCACCCTTCTTCATTGCAGAAAAGCCTTCTTTTCTCTCTTAACTGCACAGCTTCTACACCCTCATCCCACCACCAAATTACTTTATGTCTTGGTAGGTCCTCTTGGCTCCAACCGCATGTTACATCAGTAACTATCAAGAAGATTATTCTTGAGGGCTCTGTACCTGTTCATTAACGCCTCTGTCTACAGCTCCCTGTTCAGCCACCACTCTCCTCAACTCGTTATAGAAGGCATCACTTTTCACTACTTGGTTTTTCAGCTTCCATATTTTCCTCCTATGTACATAAAGTCCACTTTTTCATCATTCGTTCTTTAAGCACCAAAGTAATGAATAAAAATGGGTGGGTAAAGCTGAAAACCCCTCAAGAGCCAATGAAATTGAACAAAAATTCCATTCCTTTTAATGTTGGCTTGCTGATAACACCTCTTGCACAGAAAAAAATCTCAACTTACCATTACCTGGTGCTGCCTGGAAAAAGTTATTACACAGTGCAAATGGACGAGTCAGGGCGAGAAAAAGAGTAGAGAGTAGGATGAACCTACTGGATCTCATCCCCTAAAAGTGTGATTCAAAGCTATGGGTCTTGGGTCGTGAGAGAGTAACTTTTTGATGGGTTCCAGAGGGACATACCATAGACTAATGCTTTCAATGTGTGCATTGTACTGAATTGAAATTGTAATTATCCTCATTATACTCTATTAGCATCATTCATAAATAAATACGATAGGCTATATACGATCATCCCAAACTCTCTCTCTCTCTCTCTCTCTCTCTTTCTCTTTTACCTTACTGTGGATCGCATAAAGTATTGAAATATTCCAAATGAATGGGGTCACACACTAAAAAGTCTGAGCTGAACATGCTAAACCAACATTGGGATTTGGAACCAGATTGAAACTCACCATTCTTTAAAACCTAAAGAAGGTGTGCATTCTTAACTGTCGCATTTGCAAATGGTTTGTAAATGCAAGACACCAAAGGGATTGGTCGGAAATTGGTGGACTCAATGGCTTGGTCCTCCATTGGCTTAGGCATTCGGAGGATTAGGAGCCAGGCCTGCCAACCCCAGCTAGGATCACCCTCCACACATCCTACTGAACAAGGCCAATAGAAAAGTCAGGAATTCCTCCCCCTGTTGAAGAATCATGGCATATGGAATACCATCATCATGTTCTGGAGCTGTGTCTTTACAGAAAACAAGAACATTTCTCAGGTCTTTCATAAATAGCAAGGTGTTGTAATACTCCTTTCCCGAGACAGAAAAACCAAGGGTCAGAGTCTCCTGATGCTCATGATTGACAAAATATTGTGCCAAAGAACTCCTCCTGGAAAAAGGTATCGAACTTGCCATAAAGAGCATCAACGACACCTTTCAGAAATCCTAAAGGTTCAGTTGTAAAATGTGTCCATGGAAAATAGGCCCTTGGAGAAAGTAGCAGGTTCATATGCGGATTCATTGTTTCCCAATGGGAAGAAAATAAGTTAATGGAGCAAGAAGAAATGGAGGAAAAATAGGACCATGAGTAAGAGTGGCTCATGGGAAAAGTAGGTCATTGGAGGGAAAATAGATTCATGGAGTAAAATACAGAAATTAAAAAAAAAAAAAATAGCTCCTTGAGAAAATAGGACCATGAGAAAAAAAAATGCCTTCAGGGAAGTAGATCCACAAAAATAATGAATTATCGGTCAGTGGAGACAAATAGTTCCATGGGGTGAAAAGGTCCCATAGGAAAAGAGGTATGTGAGGGAATGGAAAGTTCATGGGGAGATGTGGGACTTTGGGGGATAATAAGTCTATGGGGGAATCAGTTCACTAGGAAAATACATTCATGAGGAAAATGGGTCCATGATGTGAACATGGGGGCAAGAGGAAGTGCTGTAAGGTGAGTGACGGGAAACACCTGGGGGGTATTGCTGGATACTGGGCTTACTTATGTACTACATTTCCAGACACACTGTGGTCCTTGGATCTTAAATATCCATTTCTTTTTAACAACTTTCAGCAGCTTTTCCTTCGCTCCATATCTTAATTTACTTTAGGGACCGTAGCATCATACATGAAAAACAGAAATCACATCAGTAAATCAACCAATCTTCTATCAGTCTCCCTCTCTTCCACTATTTGGGATATACGGCCTTTAAAAATATGGACGTTTATGGTTGACAGCCTGAAGTGAAGTACTAGAGTTATCTCTGTTACCACCTAGATCATGGCATGTGGTAAAACACATTTTTTTTTTTTTTTTCAATATTCATTTGTAGAGGTATAGTCGCTTGCAGAGAGGTATGTTTTCATGCCACTTGCATGCAAGGGGATACTTCATGAGATGCACAAGTGTCTCTGAAGATGCACCTGCCACAGCCGAACATCACCTCCAAGCTATTGATATACGTAAAAATAATAACAGAACAGTACTTTCAACTTTACTTCACCATATTCCATGTTAAGATCCATATATTCCAAAGCACATGACAGAGACAAAGTGAAAATGGCATCCTATTCACAAAAAAAAAAAAAAACAAGATAAAAAAATGCTGTGAGAGAGGGTGCCAAGATCCCTTAATTGTCCACACCCTTACATGCATTCTGAGCATCCTCCTTATTCTGGTTATCTGCTACAATATATCATTTGTATATATTCTTTCTCCATAACACAAAACCATGAAGATAGTATAGCAACTTTCCTCCTTGACTGTAAATACTTTTCTGTTATACATCATCTAATTATAGACCCATGGCATTTGGTCAACACATCCTGTTGAGCTGTAATAATTAGTTTGCTGTGTCTTTGCGACTGGGAGGGAAGGAACTTGCTGAGGAGTCATCATGTAATGGCTGATACAGACTACGTTGGGTAGAGTGGGTTTGAGGTATGTGGGTTGGTAGTAGGTGAGTGGCTGGATGGGGTAATAGGCCCATGGAGTAGATGGGTTCTTGGGCGAAATAAGTCTGTGTGTAATAAAATGGGTCTATGGGAGAGTACTGTATATCCTTTGTGAAAATGGGCTTAAGTGAAAGCTGTATTATTTCGATAGGGTCCACGATGTAACTCCATTGGAGAAAATGGGTCCAAATGAGTGGATTACTTATTCTACGTGGGGAAATGACATGCATAAGGGATAGTAAGGTCCATTGAGAACGTAGGTCACAAGGTGGGAAATTGGCCCATGAAGGCAAAATCAAGTCCAAGGAAAAGCTGAAAATATTATGGTAGGGTCTGGTTCATGTGTAAAATAAGGTTCCTGAGAATAGACGTTGGTGAGAACTTCATCGTAAGGAATAATGGGGAAGATCCGCTGGAAATTATGTCCATGAGGGAACATAGGTCCATGAAGATAATAGAGTATGTACGGCAAAAGAAATTGGCCCACATGGGAGAAATTTGGTCCCTGGAGGAGAAAGAAGGGCCCAGGGAAAATAGTGGGTGAAGGTTGTCCCCTGTGGCATCACAGCCAGAGATGGGCTTTGGTGGAAGTTTTCTAATGAATACCCCTTCCTTTTTCCTATCCTTCTCTCACACCGATATCTAACTCTGTCCACAATTATGGGTGGCAGCTCTGTACACTGAAGAGGGCTCAAGCTACTTCTCTGGTTGCCACACCTGTTTTCCCATTTCCCTTAATACAAGGAATTTTATGTATGACTTCAAGACTTCTGGACACTCTCCCATCTTCTCATACCTATCTACACTGTATATACATGCATAGGCAATCTCTACCTGCCAACTTGTTTCAGCTTTTCAGTATACGCACATGCCCAGTACCCTGTTGTTTTTCCCCATTTTGACCCCTTGGCTACATCTTTTATCACTTCTTCTAAGCCCTCATAATATTTGTTCTTGCCTTCACTGCAATTCTTTCAGCATCTCCTTCCTTCATTTCTCCACACACTAATTTATCATTATCTCTCCACTTTCATAGCCAGTAGTGTTGATGCATCACTTTCAAACATCGTGTATTGTCAGAGTTATAATATGACTTGTGGTACACACAGGTTACCAAGTGCAAATCTATCTAAAGACAAAGGGACATAATGAAGTAGCACAAAGGTGAATTTATTATATGGCAGAAAACGATGTGGTTGAGCTACTCTAGCCTTTCGAGGTAAAACTTCTGATGTTTCTCTTGACAGGAGGTTTACGGGAGAGCTCTGTCATCGAGCACGGGATGTCACAGCTGTCGATTTCGTTCAAAAATTCCTTGACATCCTCGACTCCACCTATGGACATCTCGGCAATCTCACCATCATTTGTTATGATATCCTCAAGTAGGTTTTTCTTCATTTATCACATGTTTTTGCTTAAAATTTTGCCTGTCAACTTTTGTCTAATAAATTCGTTTAATATGATAATTT
>NC_136968.1:7123697-7168697 GCF_032717465.1 Coenobita brevimanus | reverse complement strand
GAACCCATCTACTCCATGGGCCTATTACCCCATCCAGCCACTCACCTACTACCAACCCACATACCAACCCACTTACCCAACGTAGTCTGTATCAGCCATTACATGATGACTCAGCAAGTTCCTCTCCCTCCCAGTCGCAAAGACACAGCAAACTAATTATTACAGCGAAAGGATGTGTTGACCAAATGTGCCCTATAATTATGATGTATAACAGAAAAGTATTTACAGTGAGGAAAGTTGCTATACTATCTTCATGGCTTTGTGTTATGGAGAAAGAATATATAAATGATATATTGTAGCAGATAAAGAATAAGGAGGATGCTCAGAATGCATGTATGGGTGTGTGACTTAAGGGATCTTGGCACCCTCTCACAGCATTTTTTTTTTCTTGTTTTTTTTTTTTTTTTGTGAATAGCGCCATTTTCACTTTGTCTCTGTCATGTGCTTTTGAATATATGGATCTTATGGAAATGGAAGTAAAGTTGAAAGTATTTTGTTCTGTTATTATTTTTACGTATATCAATAGCTTGAGGTGATGTTCGGCTGTGGCAGGTGTCTTAAGGACATTTGTGCATCTTAAGAGCATCCCTGCCTGCAGTGGCATGAAAACATACCTCTCTGCAAGCGACTATACCTCTACAACGTATATTGAAAAAAAAAAAAAAAATGTGTTTTACCACATGCCATGATCTAGGTGGTAACAGAGATAACTTAGTACTTCACTTCAGGCTGTCAACCATAAACGTCCATATTTTTAAAGGCCGTATATCCCAAATAGTGGAAGAGAGGGAGACTGATAGAAGATTGCTGATTTACTGATGTGATTTCTGTTTTTCATGTATGATGCTACGGTCCCTAAAGTAAATTAAGATATGGAGCGAGTGAAAAGCTGCTGAAAGTTGTTAAAAAGAATGGATTAAGATCCAAGGACGACAGTGTGTCTGGAAATGTAGTACATAAGTAAGCCCGTATCCAGCAATACCCCCAGGTGTTTCCCGTCACTCACCTACAGTACTTTCCTCTTGCCCCCATGTTCACATCATGGACCCATTTTCCTCATGAATGTATTTTCCTAGTGAACTGATTCCCCCATAGACTTATTATCCCCCAAAGTCCCACATCTCCCCATGAACTTCCATTCCCTCACATACCTCTTTTCCTATGGACCTTTTCACTCCATGGAACAGTTTGTCTCCACTGACCGATAATTCATTATTTTTGTAGATCTACTTCCCTGAAGGCATTTTTTTCTCATGGTCCTATTTTCTCAAGAAACTATTTTATTCATTTCTGTATTTTCCTCCATGAATCTATTTTCCCTCCAATGACCTACTTTTCCCATGAGCCACTCTTACTGATGGGCCTATTTTCCTCCATTTTTTCTCCATTAACTTATTTTCTTCCCATTGGGAAATAATGAATCCGCATATGAACCTACTTTCTCCAAGGGCCTATTTTCCATGGACACATTTTACAACTGAACCTTTAGGATTTCTGAAAGTCGTTGATGCTCTTTATGAAGTCTGACACTTTTTCCAGGAGGAGTTCTTTGGCACAATATTTTGTCAATCATGAGCATCAGGAGACTCTGACCCTGGTTTTTCTGTCTCGGGAAAGGAGTATTACAACACCTTGCTATTTATGAAAGACCTGAGAAATGTTCTTGTTTTCTGCAAAGACACAGCTCCAGAACATGATGGTATTCCATATGCCATGATCTTTCATCTGGGGGAGGAATCCCTGGCTTTTCTGTTGGCCTTGTCCTGTAGGATGTGTGTGGAGGGGGTGATCCTAGCTAGCTGGTGACTGGCTCTAATCCTCCGATTCCCTAAGCCAATGGAGGACCAAGCCATTGAGTCCAATTTCCGACCAATCCCTTTGGTGTCTTGCATTTACAAACCATTTGCAACGACAGTTAAGAATGCACACCTTCTTTAGGTTTTAAAGAATGGTGAGTTTTAATCTAAATCCCAATGTTGGTTTAGTATGTTCTCAGACTTTTTAGTGTGTGACCCCATTTGGAATATTTCAATACTTTGCGATCCACAGGGTAAAGAGAAAGAGAGAGAGAGAGAGAGAGAGAGAGTAACCGGTATATAGCCTATCGTATTTATTATGAATATGCTAATAGCGTAATGAGGATAATTACAATTTCAATTCAGTAAATACAATACATTGAAAGCATTAGGCCTATGGTATGTCCCTCTGACCCATCAAAGTTACTCTCACGACCCAAGACCCATAGTTTGAGAATCACACTTTAGGAGGATGAGATCCACATGTATCCTACTCTTTTTCGCCCTGACTCGTCCATTTGCACTGTGTACACTTCCAGGCAGCACCAGGTAATGGTGTTTTTTGAGATGCAGAATCTGTGCAACACAACTTGGAAGAATGGAATTTTGCCTAATCTTCAATTTCATGCTCTTGAGGGCCACTTACCCATTTTTATTCATTACTTTGGTGCTTAAAGAACGAATGATGAAAAAGTGGACTTATGTACATAGGAGGAAAATATGGAAGCTGAAAAACCAAGTAGTAAGGGATGCCTTCTATAACGAGTTGAGGAGAGTGGTGGCTGAACAGGGAGCTGTAGACAGAGGCGTTAATGAACAGTACAGAGCCCTCAAGAACAATCTCTTGATAGTTACTGATGTAACATGCGGTTGGACAAGAGGACCACCAAGACATAAAGTAATTTGGTGGTGGGATGAGGGTGTAGAAGCTGCAGTTAAGGAGAAAAGAAGGCTTTCTGTGAATGGAAGAAGGGTGGTAGAAAAGAGGAATATTTGGCTTCCAAATGTAGGGCTAGAAGAGAGGTATACAGGGCAAAGTCTGAATCACAGAGACTTTAACTTGATAACCTAAATCATGGGGAAAGGAAAAATATGATATTTAGGGTGGCAGGTCAGGTGAAGAGGGATAATCGGGATATTATAGGTGAGCAGTGTGTGAGGAGTGATGAGGGAAGGGTAGTGGTGAACAGTGAGGATATTAACCCCTTAACCATGGGGCATCACTTTCGAGACGCTTGGGAGCAAGGGATCATACCGCGGGGTGTCACTTTTGTGATTCTGTGTTACTTTGAATTCGCCTGGGCTTTCAAGTGGTGGCTTGTATCATCTATCGGTACTCCCAATGTCCAACACTAGTCAGCACTCCTAATCTCATCTGTTCTCCCATCCATTGTTGACAATTTAGCCATTTCTCCCCAATCTTGACTCCCCTCCCTACCTCCCCTCCATTACCCTCTCCTCTCGCCTGCCCGGCCGTGCTACGCTAAGTAAATCTTCCCTGGAATTTTCCACTGATTTCATCCATTGAAATAAGCCTTATGCCCTATTCTTATACCAAATAATATATACAAAAAAGAAATAAGGTGAGAGTGCCATACACCTGGAAATTGCTAATTATCACCTGACAACACCTCATGTGCACTCGTTCGCTAATTTTCGCTGTTTATTTCCCCTTGAAATATGCCGTATAATCAATTCTTGTAATAAAAATATATATAAGAAAGGAAGGGAGAAGCCTAAGTGATATTTACATTCACCTGGAACTACCTGATTTATTATGTATTGTCTAGATTTCCTGCCAATCATTTCATAGTGTATATATTAGCAGCTGTCACCAGGCTGACATTGGCAGCATTGCACTCCCCCTAGGCAGGCCACCACACTGTATTCAGTTTACTCTCGTCTTTCAAGGTGAAAGCACGTCGGATTCGTGCTAAGTGACTGTTGTGGAACGTGAACGGGCTAATTTGTCAATGAAAATGAGAGAGAGTGACTACCAACTTTCTGGTGAGTAAAACTGTGCAAGTGAAAATGTAAATAATGTGTAAATAATGTGTAGACAGCAAGTGAAAGCAATGAATGTAATTATAAGTGAACAGTGGCAAATAGTTTTATAAGTTACTGCAAGTGACACTGCCTAACAAAGTGTAAATAAAATAGAAATGTAAATAATGTAAATAAAATAAAGAATGTAAATAGAAATGTAAATGAGTAGTATTATAAGAATACGATATATATACTAGGAGTAATGAAAGTGAAAGTTTCACTCTAGCATGTATGAATACTGTGAGTTATGAAAGTGAAGGTGAAAGTGACAGATTCGCTCTCAACTCTAGTATACAGGACGAGAAAGTGAATGCTATGTATTTTACTGAAAGTAGAAATTGAATGCCTACAATGACAATAAACTACTATTACTGAAGGAAACTTATGGATGAAGACTGTAGATATACATAAGTGTTATATAATAATAGAAATATAGTGTGTTTTTATGAATAATAAATGACAGAACACCAACAGCGAACGATCGCAAGTGGGAAGCTGGTATGCGCTCGTAATTTTCATTGCTTTCACAGTTTTTTTTTTTTTTTTTGGAGTATGGATTCCAAACTATTTGATAATCATGGAATAGTGTTTCTAGTGATAATATCAGGCTGTGGTAATCAATTACGGGTTGTCGGGAAATGTAAAGTGGAGACTTAGTTACCCAACTTCAGAAGTCTCCACAAGTCCTACGGTACTCGATGAAGGCTCAACAAACATCCCAGGAGAAAGCTGAAGGTATGTGCCATAAGCATAATTAATTTTGATATTCTAGGACTAATAACTTATTTTTGGCAAATATTTTTAGAGAGTCTGTTGGAGCGCAAATATGCCCACGGGACATACAAGTCAAAGCAAAACAAGCCCGCAGTTTAGGGGTTAAAGATGCATGGAGAGAGCATTATAACTGGTTGTTGAATGAGGAGTTTGACTGGGACAGGGAAGGTTTGGAGGCAGCAGATCCAGTATCTGGCCCTTGGCCTTTGATTGATGCTGCTACTGTGAGTGAGGCAATAGGCAGGATGAAGGTGGGGAAGGCAACAGGTGTGTCTGGGTTGTCTACCGAATTGTTGAAGGCCTCAGGCGAAATAGGGGTGAAGTTAGTCACTGACCTGATAAATAGGATTATTTATGAGTGTGTTGTCCCAGATGATTGGCTGAAAAGTGTAACTGTAAATGTGTATAAAGGGAAGGGTGATGCCCTGCAAAGAGGAAATTATAGAGGTATAAAGCTTTTAGATCAGATAATGAGGGTAATGGAGAGAGTTTTGGAAGGTATGATTAGAGAAATAGTGAATATTGATGAGATGCAGTTTGGGTTTATGCCAGGTAGGGGGACCACTGATGCCATATTCTTTTGTTCGACAGCTTCAGGAAAAATATACTGGTAGGAGAAGGGATCTTTATTTTGTTTTTTTGTTGATTTGGAAAAGGCCTTTGACAGAGTCCCTAGGAAGGTGGTGAAGTGGGCAATGAGAAAGCTTGGCTTGGAGGAGTGGTTGGTTAGGGTGGTTATGGCTATGTATGTGGGTGCTCACACCCAGGTAAGAGTGAATGGAGATTTGAGTGATGGGTTTTCCGTGAATGTTTGTGTGCATCAGGGGTCAGTTTTGAGTCCCATGTTGTTTATCATGGTACTTGAAACCCTTTCACATGACTTTAGAAACGGATTCCCGTGGGAGTTGTTGTATGCTGATGATTTGGTGTTGATTGCAGAGAATGAAAGGGAGGCGGAGGAAAGGTTTAGGAAGTGGAGAGATGGTATGGGGCACAGGGGCTTAAGGGTAAATGCAGACAAAACAAAAGTGATGATATCTAGGGTTGGTGGCGGTACTGTCAAAGACGAGGGAGAGTGGCCATGTGCAGTTTACCACAAGGGCGTGGGAAGTAATTCCATATTGTCTGGTGTTTGTGATAAATGGGTGCATAAGAGATGTAGTGGTATCAGAGGTAGACTGCAAGATAATGCTGATTTTATGTGTATGGTGTGTTGGGGAGAGCAGGTGGAGATTGTCAGACATGAAAGAATTGAACTTGATGGTGAATTTCTTGAGTGTGTGGAAGAGTTTTGCTATTTGGGAGATATGTTGTGTGCTGGAGGTGGGGCTGGAGCTAGCTCTGTGGTTAGGGTGAGAAGTGGTTGGAAGAAGTTCAGGGAGCTCTTGCCTCTCCTGACATTGAGCGGACTCTCCCTACGTGCTAAGGGGTCTTTGTATGCAGCATGTTTTAGGAGTGTGATGCTGTATGGTACTGAGACCTGGGCAGTGAAGGAGGAGGATATTCGCCAACTCAGACGTACAGAAATGACAATGATTAGGTGGATGTGTAGCGCTTCCCTATGTCCAAGGTCTGGGGAGGCTGGGTTCACGATGGAAGAGTTGAGAGGTAGGTTTGGGACTGGAGTGTATTGATGTGATGAGGAGAGATAGATTGAGATGGTTTGGACATGTGGAGACGATGGGGGATGATAATTGGGTTAGGAAGGTGAGAAGTGTTAACAATGGGGGTGGGGTTACAAGGGGTAGACCGAGAAAGACATGGGATGAGGTCATTAAGTTTGACCTCAGGGTTAAGGGACTGAACAGGGAGGCTGCAATGGATCGTGCAGCATGGAGAGACGCCATTAGGTGACCAAGGCCGATGCATGCAGGCATGTTGGAGCCTTTAAAAACGAAACGAAAACGAAACGAACTTTATCTCTAGGTAGAAAATTGAGACGTGTGTGGGATGTGAGCTATCTCCTCCAGATGGTGAGGATGGGACTGTTTTAAGTGTTGTAAAAATTTGTTGTAAAAATAAATGGGATAGTGTTATGCAGCGTAGTCTAACCCCAACTCCTCGGGTTCAGATATAGTGCAGGCCTTGGGTTCTTTGTTCTCAACCGGGCCAGAGTATGCAGACAAGGAGGGAAAACCCAAACAGCGACTGATCAAAGGCACACGTATCTCAAACACAGGACAAGGTACAAAGATCAGTTCAACAGTATAGACAACAGCCCGTGACCAAACCTAATCAATACAAAATAACTATACTAACCAATACAGAGAAATATAGTGCACACTTACATTAGATATCTCCATGATACAATGCACATATGGCACTTACAATGCACTGGATATGTCTCACTAGAATATACACAGGTGAAGTCACAATAGAACCCCTAACACAGTCTGTGTCGATATGCACACATGCACATGATAGGGATGGGAATATTCTCCAATTCCATAACATATCCGCATGACACAGACGCAACTGATGTTACACTCACATGACATGGGACGTGGAGATAAATCACTTGTTACATACTAGCGTGACATGGAAGGGGGGGGGGTGACACTATTCCACAGTGCTCCCGTGTGACATGAACACCGAGTATTACCCTTAGCACACTCACTTGACATAGACGGGATATCACTATGAGGTACGTATTGTATACAACAACTGAGGAGACAGACACAGACCTGATGTCTATGGAGGCAACTGTGTATTGCACGAGGGAGGGGGTGCATGTGTGAGGCAGCTGGGGCCTAGCACCTTTGTAATAAGGGTTCTTTACTGGGTTCCCAATTCACTGGCTAGTGGGATTGGACTATCACTAGGGACACTGGGGGAAGGGCTTACTGCACACTGGGTTGTACTCTATCACACAAGAGGGAACACTGACGGGGGATATATCAATAGTTTTGAGTTCTTTGACTCATAGGTACAGGCGGTGAGTGGTGCTAGGGCGCGCCTGGACCCACTATGCTGGCAGCCGCAGGTGGCGGCCGGGCATAGGGGGTGGGCCATCAGGTGAGCACTCCCGGTGTAGGTCACTGTCGGGGTTGCCAGGTGTCCATATTAAGCTGAAGGGCAGGGTAGTGGGTAGCCCTTTCCTAGTAGGGACCTTGGGAGAAGAGTGGCCCTCAGGACTAGCGTTGAACAGGGCCAGAAGGCGCACAGCACAGATCTTGATCTTCATCATGGTGGGTGTCCTGGGGGTGGACCTGATCAGGTCCAGGCCAAGGGTTGGCTGCGGGATGGGCGGCGCCCTTCAGGAGCTGCGGCCGCACCTAGCTGAGACGGCTGTCAGGGGAGGGTTGTGGCCACCAGCGCTGGGGGAAGTCCAGCAGCTGAGGTGGGTGGCAGAGGCGGCTCGTCGGCACTGGGGGCTGTGGTCTCACCTCGAGGAGGAGGCCATCAGGGGTGGTTTGCAACCACTCACTCTGGGGGAGTCCGGCAGCGGCTGTCGGTGGTGAGGGTGGTGCCACAGTGACAGGATGCCTGGCCTCGGGGTGGTCTTGCCCTGGCGTGTCTCTGGCGGGGTACCTATGAGGGACCAGTCTCCACTCTCCCTACAAGAGGGGAGGGGAGAGGGGCTCCTCGCTCTGCCACAGGAGGGGCGGGCCGAGCATAAGGCGGCATCCTCAATGGGAACTTCCTGTGCCTCGGAGGGGGAGTGACCAGTGGTTTGCTCCCCGACTTGGCGGGCCTGATGGTCCCCGCCAGAACTCCGTGCCAGGGTGCAAGAGGGAGGTCCAGAGGACGCTCCTTCGCCCAGGCAGATCCAATGGACACTGCCTAGGTTCCCGCCCAGGGCAGCGGCCAGAGGAGATCAGGTGGATGCTTCTCCAGGTGACCACCGTCCCGGGGGGGGAGGCTCGTAGAGTCTCCCAGCGGGCACCGCAGCTGCAATGGATATTGCCCTCCTGCCATCGGGGGATGGTGCAGCTGGGGGATGACCGGTGGTCTGCCCCCCAGAGGTAGTTCCGGTGGACACAGCCCCTGGGCCCACCGCCCTCCTGGGGAGATCCAACGAAAGTCGTCTGTAGGACGAGCTGACGTGTTGGCTCCTAGAGGTGGATGGCAAAGGAAGTAGAACTAGTGGTTGCTCCTCCAACAGTAGGTCCAGAGGATGCTACCGTGCCTCTGCTCCCCTGGGGTAACGCAGGATGTGAGGCTCTGGTGGAGTCCCCTCCTCTTCTAGGGGCCAATCCGGTGAACACAGCATCCAAGAGCCTGCTTGGGACTTGGCTGTTGCAAGTCCCACCCCGATTCTGGCGAGTACTCTCTCCCTCGTAGTGTAGTGTACTCAAACTGAATACTGCCTGGTGGTCCAGCTGCATGGAAGAGGAACGTTGGGTCATGGGGGAGATATGTCTTTTCGGCTCGGAGAGCAGAGCTACCTCCCTGTTGTCTCCTTGTGGGGTGGGGGTTGCCTCCCTGTACTCTCCTGGGGTGGTGGTGTCTAGCTCACTCCACCGAGCAGATATTTCAGATAGTACTTGTCCTACTGCTGTGAATGATGAGCTCGCTCTCCTTGGAAGACTTCTCTGTCTCGTTTGCCACATGCTATATGTTGGTGGCATAGTGCCAATTGTTGCTTGCAGTAGATTGGGCTTTTATCTTGGCTCAGATGAAGTCTTAGATTCTTCCCAACTAAGGCGTACAATGCATTTCTTTCATTTATGTGGTGTGCATCCGACCAATATTGTTCTTACATGGCCAATGGAATTGTTTGTATGGAGGAGGTGATGTCTTTAAGCTTCATATTTGAACCTAAGTCTTATTTGTGTCCCACATCATAAGCAGGTGAAGTCTTTTTGCCTAATATTTTGAACCTTCTAAAGGTTCTGGTCCATACCTCCTGCTCCATCAAACTTCAGTGTTAACCAAGCAGGAGTATTTTGTTAGGTGTATTTCTCAGCTACCCTGGACTGGATAGAAGCCTTGAACTCTGCACATCATGCAGGCTTTCATTTCGTTAGAGGATCAATTAGCACCTTTCTTGTCCTGAACCTGCTTGTAGATACTGGGGCTGGAGCTATGGTGTCAGTCCTATATAAAGAGGTGCTGGGACTGGGTTCAGAGACTTCCTGAGACCCTGATACATGACTGTGGTTTTAATTAGCCCACTAACCATTTTATGACATCTACCTGCAACTTCCTCACCCTTTAGTTGTAGGGAAAGGAAGTCTTGACTGGTTTCAGTCTCCACATACTCCAGTCTTGCAGGTGGAAACATCTGGTATTACATCCTGAGTGTTCCTAGAGGCCAGATTTTACAGATACATAATAATCCATAAGGTTGTGACATCTGATGTGATCTACACCCAGTTGTTGGCTCATAATGCCCTTCACTCTGTTTTTACCGATGACTTTAAGTTTGATACTGGCATCGGATTTGGGAGAAATGTTTCCTGATTTTAGCCGGAGTGGCATCCGACCCTATCAGCCTCAATTTCTGCTTCCGAGTTGTCAGCATTTCTCATGGCTCTCCGACTTACTCATACCCACAGGTCCATTAGTTTTATGTTTTCTAGTGATGCCAGGGCAGGCTTGTCTGTCCTTAAGCATTTTAATTCTCCCCACCCATTGGGTTGAGATATTTACGAAAATCTCTAACCCGTGGACAGTCAAGACCGGAGGGTTTTGTTTTGCTTGATCCCAGCCCAATGTTCGAATTCAAGGCATGAATGTGCAGATGAGGTAGCAAGGGCAGCAGCCACCTTTGCAGGCTCTGTTAGACATTTTCCCTACAGGAATTGCATCCCTGCAAGTAAGGCTGCTATCTGGACCTACAGGCAGCTTGCTTTTTTTTTTATGCGAGGAAGAAGGAACCAAAGGCCATGAGCCCGCAATAACAATTCCCTCCAAGAGTAAAACAAAATACAAGAGAGAGCCAGATTCAAGATCCGTTCATTTCGAGATGCCTGGACACACTGCATTTGAAAGACTGGAGATCATAGGCAGCAGGAAATACAGACAGAGGGAGACAGTTCCAGAGTTGACCTGTTGCATAAATGAAGGACTGGGAGTAACGGTTAACTCTTGCAATAGAGAATTGGACAGAAAAGGGATGAGAGTTTGCTGCTAGACGGGTGCTACGCGCCCGTCGTAGAGGTGGAGGAATGCATGCAGACAGTTCAGAGGAGCAGTGACCATTAAAGTAGCGATAGAAAAGAGATAAAGATGCAACAGTGCGGCGAAGAGACAGAGGTTGAAGGGAGTCAGTAAGAGGAGGAGAGTTAATGAAACGAAAAGCCTTTGACTCCACCCTATTGAGAAGAGCTGTATGTATGGGCATTGCGAGAACCGAATGGAAAGGTGAAGGGTGGAGTCATCAGCGTATGAGTGCATAGGGTTAGATGTACAGCTTAGAAGGTCATTGATGAATAAAAGGAAGAGAATTGGTGATAGGACAGAGCCCTGAGGAACACCACTGTTGATAGATCTAGGAGAAGAACGATGGCCGTCTACAACAGCGGCTATAGAACAACCAGAAAGGAAGCTAGCGATGAAGGCACAGATAGAAGGATAGAAACCATAAGAGGGCAGTTTGGAAATTAAAGATTTATGCCAGACTCGATCGAAAGCCTTTGAGATGTCAAGTGCAATGGCAAAGCTTTTGCTAAAGTCCCGAAAGGAGGATGACCAGGAGTCTGAAAGGTAGGTGAGAAGATTGCCAGTGGAGCGTCCCTGATGGAACCCATACTGACGATCAGAAAGAAGGTTGTGATAGGAAAGATGCCTTAAAATTTTTCTATTGAGAATTGACTCGAAAACCTTTGAAATACAGGATGTTAAAGTAACTGGACGATAGTTGGAGGGTTGGGAGTGGTCATCCTTCTTTGGGACTGGCTGAATGAGAGCAAACTTCCAGCAAGAAGTAAGGTACAAGTTGACAGACAAAGGCAAAAGAGTTTGCCTAGGCAGGGTGTAAGCACAGAAGCACAGTTCTTGAGAACAACAGGAAGGACTCCATCAGGCCTATATGCCTTGTTAGTACTGAGGCCAGTGATGGCAGAAAATACATCAGCTGAAGAAATTTTAATGTCAGCCATGAGGAAGTCAGAGGCGGGAAGTGATGGAGGAACAGCACCAGAATTGTCTAAGGTGGAATTGGAGGAGAAAGTCTGTGCGAAGAGATAAGCTTTATCAGTAGAAGAAATAGCTACAGAACCATCAGAGTAGAAAAGAGGAGGGAAGGATGATGAGGTAAAGTTGTTAGAAAGGTTTTAGGCAAGGTGCCAGAAGGAGCGGGAAGAATTCGAGTTGAAGAGTTGAGAGCATTTAGTATGGATGATATTGTTTTTGGCAGAGCGAAGAACAGACTTAGCACGATTCCGGGCAGAAACGTGAAGATGATGTGATTCAGGGGTGGGTTGGCTCCGGTACCTTTTGTAGGCCCTCTCCTTGTTGTGGACAGAATGAGAACAAGCGTGATTAAACCAAGGCTTTCTTGCGTTAGTCAAAGGATATGAGAAAGGAATGTATGCTTCCATGCCCGAGAGAATAACCTCCGTGATGCGCAAGGCACACTCAGATGGCTCCCAGCCATAGAAGCAATAATCATTCCAGGGAAAATCAAAGAAGTACTGCCTGAGGGCCTCACAATCCGTGGCTCCAAAATGCCACAGACAACATTTCCCTGGAGGGTCCACAGGCCGTACCGGAGTGATAGGACAGGTTAAGGTGATAAGGTTGTGATCGGAGGAGCCCAGTGGAGAGAATTAACAATGTAAGCAGAAGGATTAGTTGTAAGGAAGAGGTCAAGTATGTTGGGGCTCTCTCCAAGGCGGTCTGGGATATGGGTAGGGTGCTGTACAAGCTGCTCCAGGTCATTAAGGATAGAAAAGATGTAGGCTTGTTCACCAGGTGGATCAGTGAAAGGAGAGGAGAGCCAAAGGTGGTGGTGAACACTGAAATCTCCTAGAATGGAGATTTCAGAGAAAGGAGAAATGGATAGAATATGTTCCATCGTAGAAGTAAGATAGTCGAAGAATTTTTGATAGTCAGTAGAATTAGAGGATAAGTAAGCAGTACAGATATATTTAGTCAGAGAATGACAGGAAAGCCAAAGCCAGAGTGTAGAGAATTCAGAAGAATCGAGTTCAGGAACACGAGAGCAAGATAAGTCGTTGCGTATATATACAGAACAGTCACCTTTGGCTTTGAAATGAGTATAGAGAAAGTAAGAGGATACAGAAAAGGGTTTGCTGTCAGTTGCCTCAGACAGCTGAGTCTCAGAAAAAGAAGGTGAGGGTTAGAGGAGGAGAGGTGGTGCTCAACAGAGAGAAAGTTAGAGGAAAGGCCGTGAATGTTGCAGAAATGAAGAAGAAGAAAGTCAGACAGTGGTTCCAGGCACCTCGAGTCGTCACCGGGAGAGGGGCGGAAGGTGGGGGCATTTATGTTCCCCCCCCCCCTGGGGACTCCGAGGCTGGGTGATGAAACGCCATGATTCTTTTTTGAATTTTGAAAAAGGAAGTGTAGTGTGTACTGTGCATGTAGTTTGGTGTAGATAGAGAAATTTGTGTTGGAGAGGAAGCTGTCCTACTCTCTGTGTAACTGAGATACTGAATAAGTTCAGCAAAGGGGGATGGTCAGGGACTAGTCCTGAGGGCTGATGAAACGGGAGCTCCAGCACTCCCTATCATCAACTTTCCATCCACCTCGGGAGTACTGCCCTGCTCGACTGGTGCTACAGTCTACTTCCTGTTCCCAACAAGCCCCATGATGCGATGGTGGTATTGATTCATGAGCCTATACAGCCATACACACCCACTGGGAATTTGCCACGAGACACATGGATCGGTCATACTATAGATGCCTGGCGCATTTCCACTTCCTGGAGGAAATTTCCCCTCTTTATTGTGATGACTGTCTGGTCCCAGTGATTGTTCAGCACTCCTTGCAAGAAGGTTGCAATACAGAGATGCTCACCATCAATAGCTCTCCAGGTCTGAGGCATAAGATGAATCATACCTTCTCTCTTCACTCCTTGGAAAAGAGACGTGAATGATGGGAGGAGCTATCTTCTCGGTCGTTGGGGAAACAGGCTTCATCAGTTGGCTTTAGTTGTTTTATGTATTGTCGTTAACTATAAATGTTTTATACATAATTTTATGGTGTGTCCTCAATATAGATTTTAATATTCAATGATTATTTTGGTAGATTTATAATACTGATGTATATATATATATATATATATATATATATATATATATATATATATATATATATATATATATATATATATATATATATATATATATATATAAAGTAATCTATCATTTTACCCTAGCTGCACGGCTGCAGTGATAACTGATGCCGTCAAGATCCTTTACTATAGTCAATCAATCAGTCTATATTTGATGGCAGGTGGAGGTGCTCATTATCCTTTCAATGCCGTGCTGAATTCAGGCGACCCTTCACTGACTGACAAGCCAAATAGTGTTTATGTAAACAGGAAACCATTTACTATGCTGGGTAGTAGTAACCACAGAACCATATGATGACTGATAGTCTACTAGTTCAAGATGCACCAGCTAAGTCAAGTCCTGAGGGGTGCCCATCTCTGGGGTGGAAGGAGTTTGTTGCTCACATAATATCACTCAGGAAGAATGAGGCTGGTTAAACTGACCTTAACTGTCGGGACAAAACAGCCTAGCACTGAGACCCTACTCTTCTAGTGGGACAAAAAAGGATATGTATGATGAACGGATGGACCTACATATGTTTCCGTTTGGCATAATTGCCACCTTGAGCATATTTCTCTATGGGCTCATTCGTCATGGGAATATATTCGCTCTGAGGTTATCCTCTAATTGCCCTATTTTCCTCCAATCACTCAATCACCCTCCCACTCATCCATCCATCCACAATCTGCTCACTCATCCATTCATCCACAGATCAGCCCACTCATCCAATCTACTAAGCCCATATCCTGCCTTGCCCTTTGGGGATCCACACATCCACCTGCCCACTCACAACGCCCATCCAGCAATCCACCTCACTCACCAAATCAGAAAGCTCAACTATCCACCTCCTCAAACCACAAGTTTACCCACCTTGCCGAGCCAACCACAACACATCATGTGCCTACATAACCACCAATTCACAACACCCACCCTGTCTCTCCATCCATCTAACTTACCCAAATCACCCATTCACCTATTTCACAATGCCCACTCACCCATCTCACCCCAACCATGCTCTGACACATTCCACCCACCCAACCACCCACCCTGCTTATCCATCCACCCAACGATACCCACTGTGTCCACACTGCTTGCCAACCCAAACACTCACCACATCACCCACTTGACCACCAAGCCACATCAGCAGAATTACTTGCAAGTCCAAACACATACACACACAGACATTTTTTTTTTATTTGAGGAAGAAGGAACCAAAGGCTGAGCCCGCAAAACGATCCTTCCAAGAAAAAAAAAGAAGCAAAATTCAAGATCCATTCATTTCGAGATGCCTGGACACACTGCGTTTAAAAGACTGGAGATCATAGGAAGTAGGAAATACAGACAGAGGGAGACAGTTCCAGAATTGACCTATTGCATAAATGAAGGACTGGGAGTAACGGTTAACTCTTTGATCAGAAAGTTAGACAGAAAAGGGATGAGAGTTTGTTGCTAGACGGGTGCTAGATGCCCGTCGTAGAGGTGGAGGGATGCAAGCAGACAGTTCAGAGGAGCAGTGACTATTGAAGTAGTGATAGAAATGAGATAAAGAGGCAACAGAGTTGCAGAGACAGAGGTTGATGGGAGCCAGTAAGAGGAGGAGAGTTCATGAGATGAATAGCCTTTGACTCCACCCTGATGAGAAGAGCTGTATGTGGGGAGCCCCCCCACACATGAGAGTTGTACTCTAAACAAGGGCGAATAAAACCCGTCTATAAAGTCAACAACTGTGCAAAGGTAAAGAAGGCAGGAAGTCGGCTTAGCACACCTAATCTCTTGGAAGGAGATTTTACAAGAGATGCAGTATGATTTTTCCAAGATAAGTCCCGTGTGAATGAAACCCCAAGCATGTTCGAGGATGACGCGGGATTGAGCTGTATATTATTAAACATTAGTGGGTACTCCTGTGGAAGATTTTAACAGGTTGATAGGTGTAAAAACTAGTCTTTGATGCATTAAAAACAACAAGATTATTTTTACCCCAGTCAGAGATATGAGCCAAGTCAGACATTAGGTGTGCCATAGCCTCATCCCTTGCTGGTAAAAGTAACTGCTGAGATGAACTTTGTAGAAACCGAATGGAAAGGTGAAGGGTGGAATCATCAGCATATGTGTGGGTAGGGTTACATGTACAGCATAGAAGATCATTAAGCCGCCCCGTCCCGTCGACGTATGGGTACGTTGCAACGATTTGCATTTGCCAGTCCCGGCGATGTACCAGTACGTCGTGCAATTGCAAGGTCCCTAATTTGCACAATTTTCAATTTTCGCGCGTGATTTTTCGTATGTATACACAGGACACCTGCCTCTATTCCTCTACAAGATGCCAAGCAGGGACAATGCTTTACACCGCATAACCTCCCCCCTCCCCCCCTTCACTCCATTGTCTTGGCAAAGGACCTGTTACCAGTGACCTGGCTAGTAAAGATATTCAGGACCAGAGTGATTCCCCAATCGATGACAATGTGGAGGACAATGTTTACATAGCATTAGAAGAAGAAACAGCCAGAAATAATGATCAGGTAATGTGGCAAAAAAAGGTCAGGTATGGTGATTAGTTAGTGAGTGAAACAATGCTTATAATGCCTTTATTACTGCTTGAAAACCAATATACTCTCATACTACATATACATTCGTACCAAGTAAATAAATAAATACCGTTTATGAGTGGATAAAATAGTTACCCTCCCATTGAACTCGTTTTCTTTGGTGCCAGCATGTTAGAAAACCCAGTCAGGTAAGGAGGAACTCCTACCTGGATTGGGTACTTTAAACCTCAGGTGAGCGATTTCTCTATGAATTTTCGATGTTTCTCACCAAAAGCGAAGGTTTTAGCCAAAAAAAAAAAAATCGAAAATACCTCGGGACTGGGGGATGTCAGAGGTGCGGAAAACCTCGGGACGTGACGGGTTAATGAATAAAAGGAAGAGAGTTGGTGATAGGACAGAGCCCTGAGGAACACCACTGTTGACAGATCTAGGAGAAAAACTATGGCCGTCTACAACAGCAGCTATAGAACGACCAGAAAGGAAGCTATAGTTGAAGGCACTGTCACAAATTCGTGCGATTGTGTATTTATACAAATTCGTGACATTGTACATTGGTAAGAAGACCACGAACTCTATTGGAATTCCCACTGGATATCACTCAGTTCAACCGTCCTCGTATGCACTTCGATTGGGAGGGTTTTTCAGAACATTTGTCACTGTTTCATAAGTGACCATTCTTATGCACGACATCAGTGCCTTCACTGAGTGATTTTATCGCGTGTGTATATCGTTCGCCCTCTTTCTGTTGACCATTGAAGTTAGGCCACGCCTACTTCCGGTGAACATGGCCATCTCTTACCCTCCTTCCCAGCTTGAACTTAGTCAGCTTTGGACCGCCTCGAGAGTAGGATCGTTTGTGCCCAGCATAGAGAGCAGCGTCTCCATTGTACAGTGATTTCCTGGATCTCCACCTAGACGGTGATTGACGAAGTGAGCTTAGCAGAGAATTGCAGTGCTTGGTATTCGACACACAGACGCCCAGTCTTTCGTAGCTTCAGCTTTGTTCCCTCCACTGACCAGTATTTCTGGTCTTTTTCTAGCCTTAAGTATGATTAGCTTTTGAATGAGTGAGTGAGTGTATTTCCTTTGTTATTTAAATTCACGAGGCCATCTGTGATCGTGAATTCCCCTTTTGAATTCATTTTGAACTTCATGTAACGTAAATTTTTTTATTGTAATTAATAAATTTACAGTTCTTTTCTTTGAGCTTAATATAATCTAAACTCGTGTTTTATTTCTCCACATTAAGCTTACTTTAGTTTGCCACTCCTAGTTTGCATAAACTCTTTACATTATTCATAGCTGGTATTTAAGCCAGTTCCTCCATAGCTAAACTTAAATCCATTGTGCCAGCCAGGAGTTAAGCACCGGCAAGAACCTGTCCATTATTATTAGTATTATTGATTGTCAGGGGTGGAGTCACTTTCTTGAGAGGCTAAGACTACTATCAACCAGCATTCGTGAGCAATTATTCTCTGCTGTGTACTGTTGAGAATGCTTATAAAATTCTCGTCCTTAGCGAATCAGCGAAGTAAGCCGGCATAAAGTAAAACTTACTTCTTGATTTTCACAAGTCAGTCTCTTGTCTTTACTTTCCAGTAATATCAAGCATTTTTAATTCCTAAATTTCACATCCCCCCATGACAGGCACAGATATTGGGATAGAAACCATAAGAGGGCAGTTTGAAAATTAAAGATTTGTGCCAGACTCGATCAAAAGCCTTTGAGATGTCAAGTGCAATGTCAAAACTTTCACCTAAGTCCCGACAGGAGGATGACCAGGAGTCTGAAAGGTAGGTGAGAAGAACACCAGTGGATCGTCCTTGATGGAATCCATACTGACGATCAGAAAGAAGGTTGTGATAGGAAAGATGCTTTAAAATTTTTCTGTTAAGAATAGACTCGAAAACTTTTGAGACACAGGATGTTAAAGCAACTGGACGATAGTTAAACGGTTGGGAAGGGTCACCCTTCTTTGGGACTGGCTGAATGAGAGCAAATTTCCAGCAAGAAGGAAAGGTACAAGTTGAAAGACAAAGGCGAAAGAGTTTGCCTAGGCAGGGTGTATGCACAGAAGCACAGTTCTTGAGGACAACAGAAAGGACTCCATCAGGCCCATATGCCTTGCTAATATCGAGGCCAGTGATGGCAGAAAATACATCAGCTGAAGAAATTTTAATGTCAGCCATGAGGAAGTCAGAGAGGGGAAGTGATGCAGAAGCAGCACCGGAATCGTCTAAGGTGGAAATGGAGGATAAAGTCTGAGTGAAGAGATTTTCTTTATCAATAGAAGTAGTAGCTAGAGAGCCATCAGAATAGAAAAGAGGAGGGAAGGATGATGAGGTAAAGTTGTTAGAAAGGTGTTTGGCAAGGTGCCAGAAGGAGCGAGAAGAATTCGAGTTTTAGAGTTTAGAGCATTTAGTACAGATGAAATTATTTTTAGCAGAGCGAAGAACAGACTTAGCAAGATTCCGTGCATACCTTTTATAGGCCCTCTCCATGTTGCAAACAGCATTAGAACAAGCGTGCTTAAACCAAGGCTTACTTGCATTAGTCAAAGGATATGAGAAAGGAAAGTATGCTTCCATGCTCGAAAGAATAACCTCCGTAATGGGCAAGGCACACTCAGATGGCTCCCTGCCATGGAAGCAATAAACATTCCAGGGAAAATCAAAGAAGTACTGTCTGAAGGCCTCCCAATCCATAGCTCCAAAGAACCACAGACGACGTTTCATTCGAGGGTCCACAGGCCGTACTGGAGCGATAGGACAGGTTAAGGTAATAAAGTTATGATTGGACAAGCCCAACAGAGAGAATAGATTAACAGTGTAAGCAGACGGATTAGTTGTAAGGAATAGGTTAAGTATGTTGGAGCTATCTCCAAGGCGGTCAGGGATACAGATAGGGTGCTGTACAAGTTGCTCTAGGTCATTAAGGACAGAAAAGTTGTAGGCTTGTTCACCAGGTGGATCAGTGAAAGGAGAGGAGAGCCAAAGGTGGTGGGGAACATTGAAATCTCCTAAAACAGAGATTTCAGAGAAAGGAGAAATTGATAGAATGTTCCATTGCAAAAGATAGTTAACGCATTTTTCATAGTCAGTAGAATTTGGAGATAAGAAAACATCGCAGATATATTTAGTCAGAGAATGACAGGAGAGCCGAAGCCAGAGAGTAGGGAATTCAGAAGAACCAAGTTCAGGAACATGAGAGTAAGATAGGTCGTTGCGTACATATACAAACAGCTACCTTTGGCTTTGAAATAAGTATAGGCAAAGTAGGATACAGAAAAGGGTTTGCTGTCAGTTGCCTCAGACAGCTGAGTCTCAGTAAGGAAGAGAAAGTGAGGTTTAGAGGACGAGAGGTGGTGCTCGACAGAGAAAGTTAGAGGAAAGGCCGTGAATGTTGCAGAAAAGGAGAAGTGAAGCAGACGGTGGATCCAGGCAGCTCAAAGATTCGTCACACACACACACACACACACACACACACGCACACACACACACATACACACACACACATACACACACACACACATATATATATATATATATATATATATATATATATATATATATATATATATATATATATATATATCAAGTTTTACAGAATTAAAAATTGAGTTCATAGGATCAAATTATAGACGAATCATACTACTGCTAGTACTACTACCATCCATCCATCATCCAATCCTACATTGCCCCATGAGGAGCGTAGGAGCTTGGGGCTAGGCAGTTGGTCCCAACATTTAAGATGAGAGTGACCAGCCTCACTCATCCCTGAGTGGCATTACATGAGCAATCAACCCAAACCATCCCTTGGATATAAACCATCATCGGCTCAATCCGACTGAAGTGCAATAATTACCCACTAAACCACCAGGAGCCAAAATTTGGTTATATGGTTACCACCCATCGTAATAAATGGTTTCCTGTTGCACAGGAAACCATTTGGCTTGTCCCGCAGTGTAGTCACCCACAGGCTGAAGGAAGTGGTAAGAATGAAGGAAAGAATGACAGAAGAGGGAGTGTAAAGTCATCCGTAGGCAGAAGGACAAGGAAAGAATGAAGGAAAGAAAACTACTACTACCACTACTACTATTACTACTACTTCTACTACTTGTCAATAATAATAATAATAATAATAATAACAATAATATAATAATTTTTATTTAGCTAATGTAGGCCTAACTATAGCTTTTTCGACTGGCTCTCAGAAAAGACGAGCCTTAAGCTTTCGATACCCTGCAGATTGGTTGTCCGAGTGCATTCATTGTTAACGATGTATTTTAAAATATATTCATTAGATGAGTTACAATAACCGTTTTACGTTAGGTTTGCCCAAGTAAAATATTATATATATTTATTTGAATAGATTCATTTATAAACAGGGCCTTACAAAGTTTTTTTTCAAATGACCAAGATACGTGTGAATTTTTGAACTCTCTGGACAAATGAAAACACGTCCTGGTAAAATTTTACGAGTACTTTGATTTTTTTTTTTTTCCCCCGACGTGTTTAGGCAAAGCAAGGTAAATTATGTCATTACTGCTTAATTATGTAAAATCTAGCCTAGTAAAACATCGGAATTCCAATGAAAAATAGCATTCCCTGAATTTTAATGCATGGTAGAAACAGGGAGGGGTAGGGGGTGTTGGAGGCTCCTTGTGGGATGCCACACTTAACTAAGCACACGAATATTAGAATTTACTTGTGAGCGTTATGCTGTTCTATCTGTTTACATTGTGCTTTCTACTTTCGCATCATCAGTAAGTTTTCTATCTTTTTTGCTTCGAATATCTAATTACAACGTACAACAGAGTTGTGACAAGGTAAGGGCTGCGGGATTTTTAAAAGCAACTGTGACATATAACTTCTTCATTCTTGCCTACCAGTCATTTTTCGGTGGATGTTCCGTTTTACTAGGTTAAGTTTTACATAATTCTGCAGTAATGACATAATTTGCCTTAATTAGCCTAAACATCGGGAGAAAAAATCAAGGTACCCGTATAACTTAACCTGGAGGTGTTTTGATTTATCCAGAGTTCAAAATTTTCCACATATCTAGGAAATCTGATAAACTTGTAAGGCCTCGTTTATAAATTAATCTGTGCAAATAATTTGTATAATATAATATTTGGGCAGACTTAACGAAAAGCCGTCGTTGTAACTCTTATAATGAAAATATTTTAAAACACATGGTTAATAATGAATGAACTCGGACATCCAATTTGCAAGCTTTTAAAAACTTAAGGCTTGTCTCTTCTCAGTGCAGATCGAATAAGTTATAACAGCCATGGTCACTGGGGACAAATTAATTATCTCGGACTGTTGACAGTAAAATCTCCTGAAATAAATTATAGTTTGAACCTGATTCCACAGTTCAATGCAACATTTGAAATGTAATACAAGGTGTCCTGAAGGTTTGGCTCCAATTTAACCACTTTTCAGGCCAGGTCTAGTAGGATATTAACAATCTTTTGGTACATTATTGTTCACTGTATAATTGTTATTAACAAGGAAAACTAGATATTATTATGGTATATGGGTTTAACTGGAGTTAGGTAAAATGCAGGTGGTGTACACTAGGAGGACTACAAAATATAATATCATTTAACCCTTACACCGCGGGCTTGTTTTGCTTTGACTTGCAGATCCCGCCGGCATATTCGCGCTCCGACAGACTCTCTAAAAATATTTGCCAAAAATCAGTTATTAGTCCTAGAATATTAAAATCACATATACTTATGGCACATACCTTCAGCTTTCTCCTTGGGTGTTTGTTGAGCCTTCGTCGAGTACCGTAGGACTTGTGGAGACCTCTGAAGTTGGGTAACGAAGTCTCCACTTTACACTTCCCAACAACTCGTAATATAATTACCACAGCCTGATATTATCACTAGAAACACTAATCTATGATTCTCAAATAGTTTGGAATCCATACTCCCCAAAAAAAAACACTGTGAAAGCAATGAAAATTACGAGGGCGTATGACCATCCCACTTCCGATCGTTCGCCGCTAGTGTTGTCTAATTTTCATAAAAACACTCACAGTTTATATTTGTTACTATATAACACTTATATATATCTACAGTCTTTATCCATAAGTTTCCTTCAGTAATAGTAGTATATTGTCACTCTAGGGATTCAATTTCTTTCAGTAAAATACGTAGCATTCACTTTCTCGTCCTGTATACTAGCATTGAGAGTGAATGTCACCTTCACCTTCACTCTCGTAACTCATAGTATTCATACATGCTAGAGTGAAACTTTCACTTTCATTACTCCTAGTATATATACTCGTATTCTTATAATACCACTCATTTACATTTCTATTTACGTTCTCTACTTTATTTACATTATTTACATTTCTATTTTATTTACACTGTGTTAAGCACTGTCACTTGAAGTAACTTATAAAACTATTTTCCACTGTTCACTTATATTTACATTCATTGCTTTCTTGCTGTTTACACATTATTTACACTTTATTTACAATTCCACTTGCACTGTTTTACTCAGTAAAAAGATCATAGTCACTCTCTATCAATTGTCAGCCCTTAACCTCTTTCCACACGAGGTTTAGTAGGGGGTAAAGGTCACAGGGCCCTTTGCATGGGGCTATAAAGCGGCGGAAGTTAGCAGGAGCAAATCAGACATACTCCCACTTTCAAAGACGACAGTGAACTGATAGTGGTGGCCTCCTGCCGCCTGGCTAGGGTAGGTGCAATACTACCAACTTCAGCCCTATGAGACCTGCTAATATATAGCAATGAAATGATTGGCAGGAAACCAAGACAATACATAATAAATTAGGTAGTTCCAGGTGAATGTAAATATCACTTAGGCTTCTCCCTTCCCTCCTTATATGTATATTTATTACGAAAATAGATTATACGGCATATTTCAAGGGGAAATAAACAGCGAAAATTAGCGAACGAGTGCACGTGAGGTGTTGTCAGGTGATAATTAGCCAATTCCAGGTGTATGGCACTATCATTTACCTTATTTCTTTTTTGTATATATTATTTGGTATAAGAATAGGGCATAGGGCTTATTTCAATGGATGAAATCAGTGGAAAATTCCAGGGAAGATTTACTTAGCGTAGAATACAGTGTGGTGGCCTGCAATAATTAGGTAGTTCCAGGTGAATGTAAATATCACTTAGGCTTCTCCCTTCCTTTCTTATATAAATTTTTATTACGAAAATAGATTATACGGCATATTTCAAGGGGAAATAAACAGTGAAAATTAGCGAACGAGTGCACATGAGGTGTTGTCAGGTGGTAATTAGCCAATTCTAGGTGTATGACACTCTCACTTACCTTATTCCTTTCTTATATATATTATTTGGTATAAGAATAGGGCATAGGGCTTATTTCAATGGATGAAATCAGTGGAAAATTCCAGGGAAGATTTACTTAGCGTAGCAAGGCCGGGCAGGCGAGAGGAGAGGGTAATGGAGAGGAGGTAGGGAGGGGAGTCAAGAACGGGGAGAAATGGCTAAATTGTCAACAATGGATGGGAGTACAGATGAGATTAGGAGTACTGACTAGCGTTGGACATTGGCAGTACTGATAGATGATACAAGCCACCACTTCAAAGCCCAGGCGAATTCAAAATAACACAGAATCACAAAAGTGTCGCCCCGCGGTATGATCCCTTGCTCCCAAGCGTCACGAAAGTGATGCCCCGCGGTTAAGGGGTTAAGGTCCCCAGTGGCTAGAACTGGCGTTTAAGCATGCATACAAATAAAGAAGTTAATGCATGACAGTGTTGTGATCCCCACTTAATTATATCATAGCAATTATAGAAATTTGGTCAGGTTAAAGGTCAAGAGTGCGTATGGATATTTGTTATCTGAAAACCTCATATGGAGTTACGCTGGGAGACAGCCATGCAATTTAAAAGAAAGTTTGTGTACATGGTGATGCTGATGTGATTGTGCTGGAAAGTGTAAAGATTAGAATCCTGAGAGAGAGAGAGAGAGAGAGAGAGAGAGATACTAGACTATGTGAGGTGTGTGTTGGGGGGGGAGGGGATAAGAGACCGGGATTGAGATTAACGAGAGGGAAAGTTATATGCATAAGCTTGGTGTGACTTTAACGAAAGGCAGCCTGATGCCAGAGGAGAAGGCAATATGGAGGCGTATTTCTCGTGGAAACCCCTCTACGATTAAGGCGTCTGGCTGTAATACTCAGAAACTACAGCTGCTCACTGACTGTACTGACAAGCCTTTGCAACAATTCTACGGAGTGGATGTTGCAATCTCTGGATATTTCTTCTCGTCTGCACTGCTGAGTATTTTTTCTCTTTCCACCCACGTTTGCACTCCTGTTCTTCCTCACTGTGAATTAGACACTTCGCCAGATCATGTTTCAGAAATCTGCCGCTAGGTTCACTTCCGTCGCCCAGCGCTGATGTGGGGTAGGCATTGAAAAAGTAGCCAGTGCTGTATATATATATATATATATATATATATATATATATATTTTTTTTTGACAAAGTAAAAAAACCCAAAACGTATTTTACTAATCAAATTACTCAGTTTGCATGATATGCCACAAAGAAATTACACTATGGAAGCCTTATGATTATACATAATGTCATATTGTAAACTCAGCTTTTGTAAGTTTACTTCTCTCTCTAAGTATAACATAGACAAAACCTAGGCAATTTTACTACAACCATCCATAAACCAAGATAACAGTGACTAAAATATCTGTCATTAGTTAGTATCCACAGAAGAAAATAGATATGAAGCCGCAGATTTGGCTGCACCTTTCTATATGCTGCCTGACGTATGATTTTTCAAAACAATACCTGTTGGACGTCTGGAAGATCTTAGCAGCCTAACATGACGAAATTTGTGTGTGAAGTTGCTGATTGCAAATCACTCTATGGTAGGCTCCTAAAGCTATGCTTATATTGTTGACATAAAGGGATGGGCAAGGTTCCCATCTCAACACAAGGAACTGTAATGCTAGGTGTTTTAAGGGCTGGTTTCTCGTCTCGTAAACGCCTAGTGTGTGGTGGGGCTCTTTTTCTAGACTGGAGTTTAGACAAATAGGAGATAGGTACAGTAGGACACAAAAACTCAAGGCAACAACCTTACACGTGTATTACTAAGTTGGACAGGGGAACGAGTAGATGTCACTGATACAGATACACTGGACAAGTATAACTCTTATGTCTAGATATGTTGTTTTTTTTTCTTTTTTGTCCGACTCTGGGCAAAGGCTTCAGGGCCTATATCTCGGGGGCAGTAGCCTATCCCAAGGCCCAGTAGTCCTCCTACACCTCCACATGTCACCACTTCGGCGCTAACACCCACCGTCCATACTGAATACATGCTAAGGCTGTCTCATACGGGACTGGTGTATGGGTTATCAGTATCACGCAGGATATTGCTCGGATCAAAATGAATAGCACTTGGGGCAGAGTATTATTCGTTATAGGAAGTCTGGGTTTTATATATTCGTGGCGTCGCTGATATTGTTCCTTGTGGGTTAGTGTTTCTTTGGCACTGGGGTCTGGATACGGTTTTAGTATTAAGAGGTATTATCTGGTGGTAGCATATTCTCTATGATAGACCCGTCTCTCACTGGGTGGCCGTATTTGCAGTTGCATTGTCACAGTTACTCACTCCACCACTTTCGTATTATCACTGACTTTCATTAGATGGTTAGTTCACTGCTCTGCCTCTATGTTACTGGGTCACGGACACTGTACTATCACTGTCACTCCTTTCGGATCTGGGCGTCGTGGCAGTCAGGTGAAAGGGTGGCGGAGGTGTCACAGCCTTACTACTGATGGGAATGGGTTCTGCCAGGGGCCTCTACATCCAGAGGCTACGGGATCACGTGCAGGGGCACCCTCTCTCGTCCGGGGCTGCGGGTGGCGAAGGGCCCCACACTCTCGGGGCTGGGGGCGGGAGTACAGCCATCAGGGCTGGGGCAGAATAACTGCCTGAACTTTTCACTAAGGAGCCTGACAGAGGACGAAGATCTCCGATGTCGGGGTGCGGGGGGTTCCCGCCCGGGAGTCCTGGGGGTGGTCTGTGGTTCCCATGGGATGCTGTCCCCGGTGCTTAGCGGCGCCGTCAGGAAGGGACTGCAGCACCAGCCAACGTCAGGATCCATCAGGAGGGCCCTCGCAAGAGCCGGTTGCAGGGAGCAGAGGCCGGGGGAAACCACAGGGCCTCACCAGTACTCTTCTAGGCTCGGGACTCCCTCTGTGTCGTGTACTGGAGAACAGGCGTCAGCTCCTGATGGAGGAACGGCTACAGGCCGTCTCCTGCTGTAGGGCCTGGCAACTGGCCGTGGCCTTTTAGGGGCATGGCTACTGGCCGTGGCCTGGGGGAGGGAGCAGCTACCAGCAGACATAAGGGCACCTTTGGAGCGGCTACAGGCCATCTCCTGACGAAGGTGGGAGAGGCTACAGTCCTTCTCCTGATTTCCCTCAGAGCGGCTACAGGCTGTCTCCTTCAGGAGAGTTAAACGGGTACAGGCCGTCTCAAGAAGGGCACCTTCAGAGTGGCTACAGGCCATCTCCTGACGAAGGTGGGAGCAGCTACAGTCCGTCTCCTGATTTCCCTCAGAGCGGCTACAGGCTGTCTCCTTCAGGAGGGTTAAGCGGCTACAGGCCGTCTCAAGAAGGGCACCTTCAGAGTGGCTACAGGCCATCTCCTGACGAAGGCAGGAGTGGCTACAGGCCGTCATCTGGTTCCCCTCAGAGCGGCTAAAGGCTGTCTCCTTCAGGAGGGTTGAGCAGCTACAGGCCGTCTCGAGGAAGGCACCTTCAAAGCAGCTACAGGCCGTCTCGTGATGAAGGCAGGAGCGGCTACTGGCCGTCTCCTGATTCCCCTCAGGGCGGCTACAGGCCGTCTCCTGATTCCCCTCAGGGCGGCTACAGGCCATCTCCTGATTCCCCTCAGGGCGGCTACAGGCCGTCTCCTGATTCCCCTCAGGGCGGCTACAGGCCGTCTCCTCAGGGGGTTGAGCGGCTACAGGCCGTCTCAAGGAAGACACGTTCAGAGCGGCTACAGGCAGTCTCAAGGAAGACACGTTCAGAGCGGCTACAGGCCGTCTCAAGGAAGACACGTTCAGAGCGGCTACAGGCCGTCTCAAGGAAGACACGTTCAGAGCGGCTACAGGCCGTCTCAAGGAAGACACGTTCAGAGCGGTTACAGGCCGTCTCAAGGAAGACACGTTCAGAGCGGCTACAGGCCATCTCCTGACGAAGGCGGGAGCGGCTACAGGCCGTCTCCTTCAGGATGGTTGAGCGGCTACGTGCCGTCTCAGGGGTGCTGGCAGGAGCTGTAGAAAGAGCTTCATCCCAAAGCTGGTTGGGAAAGGCTTGTCTGGAAGGTAGTCTGGTTTTCCTGCTATGATGGCAGACAAGCTCTGGGTCATAGGGGTGCACGGCCCGGGAGGACTTATGCCATTGTCGCCCTGAGTCCCGGCGCGTTGTCGTTGCTCATCTATGGGCACCTTGTTGGGGTGTCGGGTCACCCTCTGTGGCACTATATTGCATTTTACCACCATCTGCTGGGAAAAAGTCACGTCCCTGTGACTGGAGGTGGTAAACTTTGGTGTCGTAGGTGTTGTAGACTGGCTGTAGGTGTTGGAGGAGGGCGTGTCAGGCTGCGGTGGCGTATTTCTCATCTTGTTGTTCGTCACAGGTGAGGAAGAGGGTGGATGAGTCGGTGGAGGAGCGTAGGATTAGTAGGAGATGGTGAGGTCCTCAGATTCGTTGTTTCTGCCCAAGGGGCGGCACCCATATGGCTCGCTGAATCTTCATGGCGCTGGTTGTTGTCCTCAGTGCAGGGATGTGTCGAGTGCTGGAGATGGATGGTGAGTGCGGGGTTTTATGCCGGGGTAATGCAGTGTGGTGTCTCTGGGGAGAGTAGGTGGCTGGGATTTGTGCCTGGTGTATCATGAATATGAGATGATTTAGGTCAGGGATAGGGGTGTGATTTTGCAGTGAGGTGGATGGGGTGGGAGAGTGGGTGTATCGGGCAGGTGGGCAGGAGAGATGACCAGAGCGTGTGATGGTTGTTTTGAGGGTGGGTGTGGGTGGTGATGTGGGTGTGCAGTGTCGTCGTGTGTGGGTGGTGATGTGGGTGTGCAGTGTCGTTGTGTGTGTGAGGTGCGCGGGGCACACAAGGGCGGCTGTGAGTTGGTAGGGGTGTGGGTGGTATGGCGCAGGGAGTGGAGTGTAGGGTGAATTGGTGGTGGTGTCATGGGGGCATGGGCAGTGCAGGTGGAGCTGGGGGCTTGTGCTGGCGGCGAGCTGGGAGTTGCAGGGGCAGTGGTGGGTGACAGCTGGGATGAGCGTGTGGTGAGGCAAGGGGGTGTGAGGGTGTGGGTGGGACATGCGGCGCTGGGCGTGGGAGAGGAGTCGGTGGGTGGTGAGGAGGTGGGGGAGCAGCGGGAAGTTGGTGGCGTCGGTGAGTTGTCAGGTGAGGCGTGAGGGGGCTTGACGGGAGGTGAGGTGGAGGCAGAGGGGGAAGGGGAGGAAGAGAGAGGTGGCGATGGGGAGATGTACCAATCATAGGAGTCAGGGGGAGGGTTGTGGCAGTGGTTGGCAGTGGGGAAGGCAGAGCTGGGATTGGGGAGGGGGTGGTGTATCTTGCGGGTGGGGGTGGAAGGTGGCCTGAGCAGGCGAGGACAGGTTTTAGGGTGGGAGTGAGTGGTGAGGTGAGTGCATGGCCCTTTGGTGCTGTGGCAGCGAGTGGCGTGGTGGTGGAAATGGTGCGCCAGGGTGGGGTAGTTTCGGGCGGCACTCTGATGGTGGGCGTGGGCGAGGTGATGGGGCTTGAGGTAGGTGGTGTGTGGGGATGTCAGGGTGCTCTGGCACTGGAGGTTGGTAGTGGTGGTGAGGCGGCAGGTGAGGTGGCTTGAGGTGTGGGTGGTGAGGAGGGAGTGCAGTCTTGTAGCGCCATCCCAGTGATTGGTGGTGAGGTGGTTTTAGCGGTAGCAGGGTTCTGTGCTCGCGGTGCGGGGTAGGTGGTGGGTGCGAAGCCAGGGGATGGTGCAGGTGTGGGGGTGGTGGCGGGCGGTGTGTGGTGCTGGAACTGTGGTGGCTTGGTTGGAGTTGGTTGTACTGGCGGCGGTGGTAGGGTGGCAGGGGCTGAGGAGTTGGGTGTGGTGGGTGGTGTGTGTCATTGGAGGCAAGGAAAGGCGGGGTGAGATGTGAATGGTGAAGGAGCCAATGGTGGGGGGGAGGTGCGGCCTCGCGGTGTTGTCTGGATGTTCGGTGATGGGGCGATGTCGGTGGTAGCAAGGGGCTGATGGAGTGGTGGGTGGTGAGGTGCGGGGTGTAGTGGTCGGCATGGCATCTGGTGAGTTTATTGGGGATGAGCTGGGGGTCCGTGGGGATGGTGAGGTTGAGGGTGGGGCAGGGGAGGTGAACGAAAAAAGAGGAGGTGGGTGAGAGTGGATCAGAGAAAGAGGAGGGTAAAAGAGAAGAGATAGAGGGAGGAGAATGAATGGAAACATGCCGTTTCCCCCTGTCGTAGACTGGGGGGGGATGTGAGGTAGCCCCTGCTAGGATAGGGGCATGCTGGGACGGTGGTGGGCGCTTTCTCTTTTTTTTTCCCTACTGTTTCTGTGTCTCCTAAGCTCGGGGCAATCGGCGTGTGGTAGGGCGGCTTATAGGTGCCCTCAGGTCATTCTGCTGCACCAGGCAGGTTTGAGCTGCTTGGGGATGTCATGAATGGGGCATCTGTGGCTGCAAGCAGAAAATTCCCATGGGTCAATCGCGATGATGCCCGTGGGAAACTGATCGATTGCGCCGATGTGTTGAGGGGTGGAGTGGATGGCTAGAAGGCGCCTTGTTACTTGGATATCTTTCTCCAGGTCTCCCAAAGGGTCATGTATGATAAAATGTTCCTTGATGAAACTGCGGAGGATCGTGATAAGTGTGTGAAACATGAGTTGTTCCCGAGTTGTGTCATCTGCCTCCGGCTAGGCAGCAGTGTCCAGGTGTCTCGCCTGGATTAAAGTATCATTCTAAGTTGCCATCGAAAGTTAAACTAACCAGTTGGGATAGCACCACCGTTTTACCTAGTGATGGGGTGATGGCCTGAATCACTAGTTCCATGAAATTCTGCCAGGTGAGCCCCAGGATGATCTTGGGTGCTATATTAGCTGCCGCTTTGCTCAGTAGCGGGAGTGTGACTGCAATTTTCTGCTTGTCATCCTCGAAACCAATATCTAGCAAAGCTTTAATAATTGCCAGGTATGTGTGAACATCATACTGTTCGGGGTCGATCTTAGATAATTGTACATGCGGTTTGGGTGCCATTTTTCCAGTTTTTCCTTATTACCTCTCTCGTATGCCCGAGTCAAGAACCACCGCTGTCCAGCAGTGTAATGCTAGGTGTTTTAAGGGCCGGCTTCCTGTCTCGTAAACGCATAGTGTGTAAAGGGGCTCTTTTTTTAGACCGGAGCTTAGACAAATAGGAGAGAGGTAGGACACAAAAACTCAAGGCAACAACCATACACGAGTATTACTAAGTTGGACAGGGGAACAAGTAGATGTTACTGATACAGATACACAGGACAAGTATAACTCTTACGTCTAGATATGGGTTATCAGTATCGCGCAGGATATTGCTTGGATCAAGATGAATAGCACTTGGGGCAGAGTATTATTCGTTATAGGAAGTCTGGTTTTATACATTCGTGGAGTCACTAATATTGTTCTTTGTGGGTAAGTGTTTGTTTGGCACTGAGGTCTGGATATGGTTTTAGTATTAGGAGGTATTATCTGGTGGTAGTATATTCACTATGACAGACCCGTCTCTTGCTGGGTGTCCATATTTGTGGTTGCACTGTCACTATTACTCACTCCACCACTTTGGTATAATCACTGACTTCCGTTAGATAGTTAGTTCACTGCTCTGCCTCTATGTTACTGGGTCATGGACACTGTACTATCACTGTCACTCCTATCGGATCCGGGCATCGTGGTGGTCAGGTAAAAGGGTGGCGGAGGTGTCACAGCCTTACTACTGACGGGGCTGAATTCTGCTGGGGGCCTCTACATCCAGAGGCCACGGGATCACATGCAGGGGCATCCTCTCTGGTCCAGGGCTGCGGGTGGTGAAGAGCCCCACACTCTCAGGGCTGGGGCCGAATAACTGCCTGAACTTTTCACTCAGGCGCCTGATGGAGGACGAAGATCTCTGATGTCAGGGTGTGGGGGGTTCCTGCCCGGGAGTCCTGGGGGCGGTCTGGGGTTCCTGAGGGCTGCAGTCCCCGATGCTTAGTGGCACCATCAGGAAGGGACTGCAGCAGCAGCCAGTGTTGGGATTCATCAGGTGGGCCCTCTCCAGAGTCGGTTGCGGGGAGCAGAGGCCAGGGGAAGCCACGGGGCCTCTCCAGTACTCTTCTAAGCTCAGGACTCCCTCTGTGTCGTGGGCTGGAGAACAGGCATCAGCTCCCGACGGAGGAGCGGCTACAGGCTGTCTCCTGCCATAGGGCCTGGGTACTGGCTGTGGCCTGGAGGAGGGAGCAGCTACCAGCAGACCCAAAGGCACCTTCGGAGTGGTGACAGGCCATCTCCTGATTTCCCTCAGAGTGGCTACACGCCGTCTCCTTCAGGAGGGTTGAGTGACTACAGGCTGTCTAGAGAAGGGCACCTTCAGAGCAGCTACAGGCCATCTCCTGGTTCCTCTCAGAGCGGCTACAGGCCGTCTCCTTCACGAGGGTTGAGCGGCTCCAGGCAATCTCGAGAAGGGCACCTTTGGAGCAGCTACAGACTGTCTCCTGATGAAGGCGAGAGCGGCTACATGCCGTCTCCTGATTCCCCTCAGAGCAGCTACAGGCCATCTCCTTCAGGAGGGTTGAGTGGTTACAGGCCATCTCGAGGAAGGCACATTCAGAGCGGCTACAGGCCATCTCAAGGAAGGCACCTTCAGAGCGGCTACAGGCCATCTCCTGATGAAGGCGGGAGCAGCTACAGGCCGTCTCCTTATTTCCCTCAGAGCGGCTACAGGCCATCTCCTTCAGGAGGGCTGAGCGGCTATGGGCCGTCTCAGGGGTGCTGGCAGGAGCTGGAGAAACAGCTCCACCCCGAAGCTGGTTGGGGAAGGCTCAGCCGGAAGGCAGTCTGGTATTCCTGCTATGGTGGCGACGAGCAAGCTCCGGGTCATAGGGGCGCCCGGCCTAGGCAGACTTATGCTGTTGTTGCCCCGAGTCCCGTCGCGTTGTCGTTGCTCCTCTATGGGCTCTTTGTGGGGGTGTTGAGTCGCCCCCTGTGACACTACACTGCATTCTAGGAACCAAGCCGAAGAAAGCTGTGGGAACACAGGAGCAGGCGACAACTCGGGTGGAGGGCCACAAGAAACCAGTCTGTTGAAGACATTTTCTAGAGTGGGGTGAAAATGGACCTACTTTATCCCATCCTGACCCAGAACTGTTCGCCTACAAGAAATGGCCAACAAAAAGTTTAGTAATTATACTACACCTAACCCCTCCCCGCACTCGGCTATGGTTAATGTGTTGTACTGCACTGCCGTTTTGTTTTTATTATATGACTGATTAACTAAGCATTCGTTAAGTACATAATTTTCGGTGGAACAGCTTACTTCTTTGACCCGAGGTGTCCCGTCGACGTATGGGTATGTTCCAACATTTTGCATTTGCCAGTCCCGGCAACATACCGGTACATTGCGCAATTGCAAGGTGCATAATTTGCAAAATTTTCAAAATTCGTGCTTGATTTTCGGTATGTAGGGTCGCTCGACCTTCCCCTACCTGCCACCAGGTGAGGACACTGAGCGACCCCGCGAGACCCGCGCTCACCTGTGGCTCAGTCATTCACCTGTTAGCAACAGTCCTGCTCAGACATGACGAAGAGAGGTCTCTCAGAGGGCGAAATTCAAGCCACCCTGGACACCTTTACAGGCGACAGCAATTCCCCACTGGACGACGAGGATGTAGACAAAGATTATGTGCAGCCAGAGGAGGAGGAAACCACCAGCAGTGATGAGGAGGTCCCGTCCCCCAGGAAGCGACAGTACATGGCTTACTGTGCTGCTAGAGAGGGGCAGCCGGCCAAAAAACAACGTGTAACATCCTCTGCCCAGCCCCAATGTGATGTGGTGGCCGAATTTGATGATGAGGACGAGGACGGAGCCATGGGACGTGCTGCCACGTGGTACGGATGTGAGGTGATAACTCATCGTGGCCCCGAGTGCACACCACGTCGGATGAGCAGGTATGGACCTAGTATTTTGTTTGGGGAGGTAGGAAGTGCTGTGGAGGGAGTGGGGAGTAAAAGGGAAAATGCAGGGAGGAGTATGGAAAGTGAGTGGCAGGAGTGAGTCATTGCTCTCCCGTGGTGGTGTGAGGCGGTGGGGTGTATCACGTGGGCGAGTGAGCGTGCGTCCTGAATCACGTGGGGTTGTGATGGAGGGGGAAGGTGGGGAGGAACCACTCCCCAGCACATCTTATGCTCCCCAATATTCCCGAACTTCAACCCCACAGCCCCCTAATGTTCCTCAAGGCCGTAAGGGTAAGGGAAAGGAAAAGGGTAAAGGCCGAGGGGAGAGGAGTGCGAGTGGGGAAGCCCTCCACACTCCTTCTCCCCAATCTCCCCCACCAGCATCTCCCCCCACCCAGACGAAGGCGCTGATGGGGACGATGGGGACGAGGGATTTGTGTCTTGGAATTGGGAGGATGGGAGTGATTTTTCTCCTCTCATTCACCCCTTCACTGAGCAGGGGCCCCCTGGCTGCATTGCTCCCGGAATTCACCCTAATTCCACCAGGCTGAATTTTTTCCACCTGTTTTTCAGTGAGGCTTTCGTGGAGCAAATAGTTGACCAAACCAACCGTTTTGCAAGCAGCCAGCGCCGTGAGAGTGAAAGATTGGGAACAAGGAGCAGGCATTCTATAATATATGATTATCCTGTCTCCCTTTCAGAAATGTTCTTATTTTTTGCGCTGGTCCTTTTGATGGGTATTATACGAAAGAACAGAATTCCAGCATACTGGACAAGGGACCCTGTTATGCTGACACCAATATTTGGCCAAGTCATGAGCCGTAATCACTTTCAACAAATTCTAAGTCGCCTCCACTTTTACGATGCTGATGATCCTGCAAATGTGAATGGCACAGATAAGATGAGGCGAACTAGGTTGGTCTTTGATCGCCTGAGGCAAACATTTCGTTCGTCATTTTATCCCTATAGAGACCTCATCATTGACGAGAGTCTCGTGTTGTGGAGAGGCAATATTTCATTTAGGCAGTACATACCCTGCAAAAGGCACCGTTTTGGGTTCAAGATCTTTGTTATGTGTGACTGTAGAACTGGTTATGTGCAAGACATAGTCTTGTATGCCGGTACACAGACAGACATAATAGACGATCGGAGTATTGGACTGTCGGGAGCAGTGGTAAAGACAATGATAGAAGACTACCTTCATCATGGTCACGTCCTCTACCTGGGCAATTGGTACACTAGCCCTCTTCTCGCTCGTTATCTACACAGGCATGAAACGGGAATCTGTGGCACCGTCAAGGTGAACTGGCATCTCATGGTCAAGGTGGGGAGGAAACTTGACATAAATGAGGTTGTCTTCTTCCAGGCAAACAACATACAACTGTGTGGAACCATAATAGAGAAGTAAGCCTCTTGTCCATGGTTCACTGCCCCTTGATGCACCGTACAGATTCCATGGATTACCGGAGCGAGAACAGGCGGCACATATGGAAACCTGAGTGTGTCCTAGATTATAACATAAACATGCGCCTGGTGGACCAGTCAGACACCATGATATCGACGGTCGAATGTGCCAGGACCACGATGAAGTGGTATAAAAAACTTTTCTTTCACTTCCTAGATATCACTGCTCTGAATTGCCACCACCTGCACGCCATGACAACAGGAGTTCAGGAAACCTTTGAAGGGTTTGTGAGGGAGCTCACAAGAGAGATGTTTGCACGGTATGCTGTTGAAAGGCCCCAGCATCGCACCTGCACTGCCCCTATTGCCCAAACTCCCCTGAGAATATCCGGCCACCATTTCCCCATTCCTATCCCTCCCCAGCCAAATAGACCTAGGCCCCAATGCAGGTGTCACGTGTGTAGGAATTCCCGGGTGAGACTCACCACTCAGAGGAAAGACACCCTCTATGAGTGCGTCCAGTGTGACTTGGGTCTCTGTATTCACCCATGTTTCAGCGAGTATCACACCTTGATGCAATTCTAATTTGGTGTGAATGCGATAGGACGCTGTTACTCAGAAATAAATGCCACAAACAGACGCTCAGTGTAATTATAAGGCCTGTTGATCTGTAAATAGTTGTATAAAGTGGATACGGGTCTAACATAAGTGCAAAAATAAAATGTAAGTATATAAATATGATCTAAATGGAAACACACCTAGCGAGGGTATTCTGATGCGATATTCTGATGCTCAGTGGAATAAATAAGGCCCGTAAATTTGTAAATATTAGTATGGAAAATGCAAACAGGTGTAATATAAGTGAAAAATTAGTATGTAAGTGTTTGAGTATTATCTTTGTCAAAACATTCATTGCGAGGGTATTTTGGTGCAATATTCTGACGCTAACTTGAATAAATAATGCCAGTAACTACGTATAGTGCATTATACGGTGTAAACGTGTGTAATGTAAGTGGGAAAGTATATTTGGAGTGAAAAAATAAAGTAGAAGATGAAACACGAGTGTCTGAGATTGTGCTTGCTATGTGAATATGCGCTAGTGTTTCGCTAAATGCCCTCATAATGAATGTAAATAATTGAAACCATTTACAGTGGTGGAGGAAAGGTTCTATGTAAAGAAAACAATAATATGAATGTGATAAAACAATTGGGTATGTTGAAATACGAGTCATAGCGAGTGCGCTTAGCAAGCAGATGTGCGCTATACTTATGCTACATGTCATCGTAATGAATGAAAACAGCTGAAAACATTTACAAACAGTAAAAAATGGTAAAAGGTCACTGAAACAGAAGTATACAAGTAGAAAAAATGATATAATGAGTGAAACAAGAAACTTAGCACATAGCATGTTACCACTCGGACTCAACTCGCTATGCTCGCGCAAAGGTACAATGCTTATTTTTCATATATATGTCACTGAAATCCTTTATACTGTTATTCTTATTGTTTATTAGTTCAAATTCAATAAATGTAGAGGTGTTGTTTGTTGTTTCTCCCAAAATTTCCTACCACAGAAAACGTGAGCGACTCACACGTCAATGATAGAATACGATACCTGGCACGGGGGACCTCACCTGTTCCAACCACTTATGAACCACGGTAAGCCCTTTCTTGGTGATTTTCGTTTGTTTCTCAACAAAAGCGGAAGTTTTAGCCAAATTTTTTTTTTCCAAAATAGCACAGCATTGGGGGGTGTCGGAGGTGCGAAAAAACTCAGGACGTGACGGGTTAAAGCATGCTAAAACACACATATCAGAAGTTCTGAAGGTAATCTCCTTTTACTAATTGTACACGTTTTATTCAAATATATGTAAACAGACAACACACTATTTTAGTCCCCAAGCTAAGATAGACTATGATTCTCTGGAAGCATGGCTATTCATATTTTTTTTAATGGTATATATATGCACTTGACTGAATAGGGAAAAACATTGCTATAAATAGCAACATTATTATTAACTTAGGTACAGTTTCATAGGTCTTTAAAACCCCGCAAACATATTTAATTGAGGCTGGGCGATGCTAGACCACCTGATGGCCGACCTCTGAAACAGAGTTTCATGAAGCCTCTAATTGCCAACCACCCTTTTCTTCACATCCCCTATCCCAGTGCCCATGGTTCCTAACCAAAAATATACATACATATATATATATATATATATATATATATATATATATATATATATATATATATAGGGATGTGCGTTGAGTGAGAGATGGCGATTGGAAATACCCTGTTTGAAAAGAAAGATATTTATAAGTATACATGGGTGAGACAGGAGGGTGGAAGGATTGTTGATAGACCATTGATGGACTATGTGGTTGTGTCCAGGAATGTAATAGGAAGATTGTTGGATGTGAGAGTTCTGAGAGGGAAGGGTGGAGGTATGTCTGACCACCACCTGGTGGAGGGAAAGTTAAGAGTGGGTAAGAGATGGGTGAGAGCTAGGAGGGTTAGGTGTGACAGAGATATTTTGAAAGTGAGTGAACTGGATAAAAGAGAGAAAATGATAAAGTATCGGGAGAAATTGAGAGATGAGTGGAACGCAGTGAAAGATCAGGAAAATGGCATTGTGAACGAGGAATGACAAATGTTTAACAGTGCTGTGGTTGGGCATGCGGAAGAGGTGTGTGGTGTGAGATGTGTGGGTGGTGGTGTAAGAAAAGGAAGTTAATGGTGGTGCGAGGAAACAAGTATGGTTGTGGCTGAGAAGAGACTTGGATATGAAGTGTGGCTGCAGAGGAATGAAAGGTATAAGGAAAAGAGGAATAGGGTGAGAAGGGCTGTGCGTGATGCTAAAGTGGCAGTAGATGAGAGGTGGGGTAGGTGGCTGACTGAAAATTTTCAACAGAATAAGAAAATGTTCTGGAAGGAGGTGAAAAGGGTGCAAAAAGGGAGAGTCTGGGAAGGAAGAGCGAGTAAAAGCAGAGGATGGAAGGATGTTAATTGAGATGGATGAAGTAAGGAAGATGTGGGCAGAGTATTTTGAAAGATTGTTAAATGTAGAGGAGGAAAGAGTGGCTGAGATTGTGGCGGATGGATGGGTGCAAGGAATAAATGTGTTGGGAGAGTTGAATGATTCTTTGATCACAAAGGAGGAAGTGCAGGAGGCAGTAAAGGAGATGAAAAAAGGGAAAGCTGCAGGTATGGATGGGTGTGCTGTGGAATGCCCGAAGGGTGGTGGAGCGACTATTGTTGCCTGGTTAGTAAGATTGTTGAATGTGTGCTTTGTGAAAGGTATGGTGCCAATTGACTGGGCAAGTGCTTGTGTGGTCCCATTGTATAAAGGCAAGGGTGATAAGTATGAATGTACTAGCTTTAGAGGTATAAGTCTGTTGAGTGTTGTAGGTAAGGTGTATGGAAGAGTGTTACTTAAGAGAGAGAGAGGGTACAGGGGGGAATGATTGGTGATGTGCAGTGTGGCTTTGGGAGAGGGATGAGATGAGTGGATCAGGTGTTTGCTGTGAGACAAGTGTGTGAAAACTATTTAGTGAAAGGCAAGGATGTGTTTTGGGCATTCGTGGATTTAGGGAAAGCGTACAATAGAATTGATAGGAGGCTTTGGGGACTGTTTTTAGATTGTATGGACTTGATGGTAGGTTACTAAGAGGGGTGAAAATTTTTTATGTAAATAGTAGAGCATGTGTAAGAGTGAGAAATATTGTAAGTGATTGGTTTCCCGTGAGAGTGGGGCTGCGGCAGGGATGTGTGATGTCGCCTTGGTTGTTTAATATATATATGGATGGTGTTGTAAGGAAGGTGAATGCAAGAGTTTTAGGTGGAGGTCTGAGTCTGGTGAATGCTGATGGTAGAGAGTGGAATTTGAAGCAGCTGCTGTTTGCAGATAATACTACACTGGTGACTGATTCAGAGGAGAGATTGAGATAGTTCGTAGAGGAGTTTGGAAGGGTGTGTGAAAGGAGGAAATTGAAAGTAAATGAGAATAAGAGTAAAGTGATGAAGTGTACGAGACAGTAGATGGTAGGGAGATGAGTGTAGTTTTGAATGGTGAGTTGCTTGAGGAGGTAGAGTGTTTTAAGTATTTAGGGTCACATGTTGCTATGGATGGAAGAATAGATGTAGAAGTGAAGTGTAGAATGAATGAAGTAGGAAAGGTGCTGGGAGGAATGAAAAAAGTGTTTATATGTTGTTCGCTTAGAATGGCTATAAAGAGAAGGCTGTATGAGGGTGTTGTGGTACCGACTGCATTATATGGGGCTGAAACATGGAATATGGGTGTAGCAGAGAGGAAAAGTTTGAATGTAATGGAGATGAGGTGTCTGAGGAGTATGTGCGGAGTGACACATATAGATCGAGTGAGAAATGATGAACTGCGAAGGAGAACTGGAGTTGTTAGGAAGATGGCTGATCGAGTTGAGCAGAGGGTGTTGCGATGGTTTGGGCATATGGAGAGAATGGATAATGAGTGATTGGTGAAAAAGATAACTAGATCTGATGTGAGAGGTGTAATGCTGAGAGGGAGACCACGAACAGGATGGATGAACAGTGTGAAGAGAGTGTTGGATGTGAGAGGGATGTCTGTTGAGCAAGGAAGAGTGGCTGTGCATGACAGAAATAAATGGAGAGAAATTGTGAATGAATAAATGATGATGCAGCCCTGAGGGGATATTCTCCCACATTGGGTCTGATCAGTTAATCAGGTCAGGTGCAGGTAAGGGGATGGGTCAATTATGATGTGGCAGAGGTAAACCAGCTCTGCTGTTGGGCCCTGCTGCGGATGTCTCTGATTCCACTACACAGTTGATCCTCACGCGGTGTGGTACGGTGAGGATCTGTCCCTTCTCCCTTTTGGGGCTAAGATGTGAATGAATGTGTTTGATTGGATGAGTAAATGGGGAATGTGTCGTCCTGTCTCTGTGGTACAGTGGTAGATTGCGTTTTCGTACACTGAAGAACGAGAGTTCGCGCCCCGCCAGGGTAATAAACATTGGGAGCATTTTTCTGGCCAAGTACTGCATTGGCGGACATAAGGGGTGCTGTGGTTCAACCAGTGTCAAATACTATAAAAATATGCTTGCACCCAATCAGCTTGCAAAGGCCGATTACACATGCTTCACGGACTACACACACATCCAAAGCCACTCCAACACTACAACTACACTTACAAGCATCTCTCACCCTACATACAATCTCTACTAAACAGCCTAAGCCACTTGGTAGAGATATATTGGCTGTATCGTCCCCATTTCGGTCGGGATGGGCCAGTCCTGCAGTGGACACTCAAACGGCTATTAGATGAGATGATAAGTATATATATATATATAGTATATTTTATATATATATATATATATATATATCCATCCATCCATTGCCAGACGCCATGTATCCCAAACGGGGTGGTCAAGGGCTTAGAGTTAATTGTTTTACAGGGAGGGGCACTAATCCTCCACCAACCCCACTTGACACGTAGGGACGCCAACAGCATCTGGTGTTTCTAGGCGGTCACCCATCCAAGTACTAACCAGACCCAACGTTGCTTAACTTCGCTGACCGGACGGGAAGCAGCGTACTCAACGTGGCATGGCCGTTATATATATATATATATATATATATATATATATATATATATATATATATATATATATATATATATATATATATATATATATATATATATATATATATATATATATATATATATATATATTATATATATATATATATATTTATATATGTATATATATATATATATATATATATATATTTATATATGTATATATATATATATATATATATATATATATATATATATATATATATATATATATATTATATATATATATTTTATGTTATATATATATATACATATATAATATATATATATATATATATATATATATATATATATATATATATATATATATTATATATATATATATATATATATATATATATATATATATATATATATATATTGTTATGTAGCGTATGATTTCATCATCCCTTGTATAATTCTATCTTATGATACAGTTTTGTTCATGATTGCATTATCCTTTGTATGATCCTAATGTACAGTATGCTGCATGTTTGTTCACGATTCGCCACGTGGCTTCCATAATGACCAGGCTTGCTTGTTCTACCTCACTCCCCCCTTTTCCCCCTTATAGTAGAGTAAGTCGTTCTTTCTGTTGTTCAGAGCAGGATTGTCAACTCTTCGTCCCCTATGCCTTCATTTGCACGTCCTTCTTACAAGTTGAATCAAGCTCTTCCGGCTCTCTATTTAATGAGATCAGTCTCTGCATTAGTTGCCACTTAGATCTACTCCTCATTCTGTTCTCATCTCTGTCCTCCCCTGTACAGTATATTATTATTTTTGTGAGTGCTCAGGAAGTCTCCAGGCATCTAGCTGCTGTATAATTTGAGTATAAGTGTTATTACCATTTTTCTTGTACTGTATAGCCTAAGGCGTTAATTCGTAAGCCTGGTAAAGTTTTTATGATTCATATTGGTTCCATACTGTCAGCCAGTATTAGTAATATTTTGTATCTGTAATAATATATCTTGCTTTAACTCAGCATTATCCGGTTTTCTCATTTTATCAGGGCTGACTTAGATAAATTTGCTGTTGCTAAATTCGTGTTAATAGAGGCTATTGCAGTTAACCATATATGTAACCTGTTTTGCCATTACATTATCCTTATGAGTCGTGAATGTTTAATAGTTAGTTTGAGCATTAAACTTTAACTTGTAATTTTACCTAAGTCTTTTGTTTTGAACCTGGAACTTTGCGGGACAATAGTGATTTTAGTATTCTCACTTGAAGTGTTCATTATCTCTCTGTTCCGTAACATTAAATTGGCGACCTCTTATCAGGATATTACCATAAGGATATTGCTTGATATTTTGTGACTGTGATTTATTCATGATGTCTACTATTACTACTCTTGATGAAGCCAAAGATTTTTTGTCAAATGTGCAAACAGTGTGTGATGTAGAAAACAGAACAAAGAATGAACTTAAGCTTGTTGCTCAACAATTGGGAATTGCTGTTCACTCTCATAATTGTAAAGATCAAATTGTTGGCATGATTAATAAAAGCTTGTTTAATGTAACTCCTCCAGATGAGCAAACGCAGATTGAAATAGCTAAGTTTCAGCTAGCCCTGCAGGAGGGTCGTGCTAAGGAGGCTGAGTTTCAGGCACGTGCTAGGGAGGCTGAGTCTCAGGATCGTATTCAGGAGGCACAGGTACAGGCTCAGGCACAAATTGAACTTGCTAGGATTCAGGCAGACCATGAGTATCGCATGAAACAAGGTGGAACTGGATCATCTAGCTCTGATGATTTTGATGTGGCTTAAAAATGTTAAACTTGTCCCTCCTTTTAATGAATCTGATTTAATAAAGTATTTTCAGTTGTTTGTGAGGGTAGCTACAGGTTTTAATTGGCCCAAAAAGTATTGGCCAGTACTCCTTCAGAGTGTTCTCACAGGTAAAGCGCAAGTAACTTATGCATCTTTGCCTCAGGATCAATCTGATAATTATGATGTAGTTAAGAGCTTGATTCTTAAGGTCTATGAGCTTGTTCCTGAAGCCTATAGAGTAAAATTTTGGACAACTTATAAGCAAGATAAGCAATCCCATGTTGAGTATGCAAAAATCAAAGAAGATCTGTTAGAGCAGTTGTTAAATTCTAAGAATGTAAATTCTGATTTTGATAAAATTAAGCAGATGATTTTGCTGGAGGACTTCAAAAGGTGTATTAATAAAGATGTAAGCGTATATCTTGATGAGAAAAGAATAGACAATTTGTCAGATGCTGCAGTTTTAGCTGATGAATGTGTTCTCACTCACAAGAGATATTCTAAAGAAAAAAGGAAAGCTGAGAGTAAGTACGTTGCCTCTACTCAGAGTACAGGTAACAGGATAGAGAATAAAGATGATGTTTCTCAGGAAGTAAATACCAGCTCCACCTCTAGATTTCAGAAAAGTAAATGTACTTATTGTAGTAAGCTTGGTCATACTACGGAGAAATGTTTCAGGAGACAGCGTTATGTGAACAAAAAGGAGTCTTTAAATATTCAGTCAATTGGTCTAGTGTCCACCCTTGAGAGTTCCCAGAATTCTTTAACCGGGATTAACTGAACCTGCTTTGAGGGGTAAATTAAATTCTCATGATGAAGCTCCTCTTCTGAGCAGTAACGTGGGTGATACTCTCAAGAGTTCATGTGTTAATTTCCTGTCTGATGGTTTTGTCAGTCCTCTGGACAGTAATGACAGGAAATCAGTTAAAATATATCATGATACAGGTGCTTGCCAATCCCTTATGCTGACCAGTGTTCTAGGCTCTAATGTTAATTCCTCTGATGAAACTGTAATCTTACAAGGTGCAGGGAATAATTACTTCTCTGTCCCTCTGTGCAGAGTGAATTTAGAGTCTGGTTTTGTTAATGGTTCCGTTATGGTTGGGTTGGTTGAGACACTCCCAATGTCAGGTGTAACTTTCTTACTTGGAAATGATATTGGTGGAAGTCAAGTGTGTCCAGCTCCTCAGTTGTCTGGTGAGCCAGTGGCTGCGGCCCAGGATTGTGATGTCCCTGATGTGTTCTCTGCATATGCTGTCACTAGGGCTAAGTCTAAAGTTACTGGTGACTTAGAGGATAATGATGATGATGATGTTATCCTAGCTGACACTTTTCTTGCTGATTTGGACCACTCACCAAATGAGGCAGTACCCCGTAGTGTTGATAATTTGTCTCGTCAAGAGTTGGTTGAGTTGCAGGTTGTTGACCCTGAGTTGAAAGGTCTAACTAACTCTGCTTGCAGTGAGGAAGAGTCAGCTGGTGCTTCTACTTGTTATTATATAAAGTCAGGAGTACTTATGAGGAAGTGGAGACCCCCAGCAGCATCAGCCGACTGTGAATGGGAGGTTGTACATGAAGTTGTCATCCCTCGTGTTTGTAGGCAGGATATCATTAGAGTGGCTCATGATTCCAGTTTGGCAGGACACCTTGGAGTGAGGAAGACTGTGGCACACGTTTTGAAACACTTCTACTGGCCAGGTATCTTCAGAGATGTTTCCTGGTATTGTAAGTCTTGTCACACCTGTCAAGTTGTGGGGAAGTGTAATCAGACCGAAAAGGTTGCACCTCTAGTTCCCATTCCTCCTTTTGAGGCGCAATTCACCCGTGTGTTGGTGGATATTATGGGCCCTCTTCCTGACATTCTTCAGGATTTTCTTATGTGTTGGCCCTGATTGATATGGCTACTCGTTATCCTGAAGCCATTCCACTTAGAAATATCTCAGCAAAGAACGTGGTTAAGGAAATGCTAGGGTTCTTCACCAAGTTTGGTCTGACCAAGGAGGTACAATCAGACCGGGGAAGTAATTTCATGTCAAATGTTTTCAAGCAGTCTCTGAAAGAGTTGGGCATCACCCAGATCACGTCTTCAGCTTACCATCCCCAGACCCAAGGAGCGTTAGAGAGATATTATCAAACACTAAAATCGATGCTTAGGAAATACTGTTTGGGACATCAGAAAGATTGGGATAAAGGTCTTCCATTCATTGTATTTGCTGCAAGAGAATCTCCAAATGAATCACTGGGCTTCTCACCCTTTGAACTACTTTTTGGCCATAAAGTAAGAGGACCCCTTAAGCTACTCAAGGAATGCTGGCTGTCGGAGGAAGATGACGTCAACCTGCTGGAGTATGTGATGAAGTTCAAAGAACGGCTGTCCACTGCTTTACAGCTGGCGAGAGAATTTAGGAGCTGCTCAGGAGAAGATGAAGACTTGGTATGATAAGAAGTCCAGGTTACGCCACTTTCAGCCAGGAGATCAGGTTTTGATTCTGCTACCGGTGCATGGGCAACCTCTTCAAGCCAAGTTTAGTGGTCCTTATTTCGTGGAGAAGAAACTCAGTGATGTCAACTATGTCATCGCCACACCAGATCGTAGAAAGAACAAGCAACTTTGTCACATCAACATGCTAAAGTTAT
>NC_136968.1:7098697-7118697 GCF_032717465.1 Coenobita brevimanus | reverse complement strand
CACTAAAACAAGTAGACAAAATTCAGAACAAAGCTATTAGAATTATTAACAACCCTGCCATTACAGATAAACTACCTCCCCTACATGTAACAAGGAATGTTGCCTACCTTCCACTATTTTACAGATATTTTTATGGCAAATGCTCAAATGAAGTTGCCTCCATTGTGCCAACTCTCCATGCCTTCCCTCGTGCTACTCGGGCATCTGGTAGCGCTCATGACTGGAATGTCACTCAGCCATATTGCAGGACTTCTGCGTATCAAAATTCTTTCACTCCCCGAACTGCATCTCTCTGGAATTTGCTTCCCCAGAGTTGTTTCCCTCCAAACTTCAATCTAGAGCTGTTCAAGTCTAACTGTTACAGGTATTTTATGAACAGAGGACACCAGTAATCTGGTGTATGGATTATTTTATTTTTCACTTGTTTTTCCTTCCTCTGTTCTGTTATTAAATAAAAAAAATAATTTTATATATATATATATATATATATATATATATATATATATATATATATATATATATATATATATATGTATATATATATGAATTCATAAGTCCATGGTACAGGAGGATGACAAAATGAGTAGACTATCTATGACAACAGCTATAAGTTTCTGAAAAATAAAATATAATTATCCGAACAGCCTGAAACAATCATTTAATAGTGGTCACACTATAGTGTCATGTAAGCATTTTGTTAGTATTCAACAAAACTTGAGTGCTGAAAATTATGTACAAAGAACATCTTTAAATACCCCATTCCGCAGCCCAGCTCGAGGATGGAGTCGCCAGCAACGGGGGGAATGTACTGCAGGAGTTCTTCCTTGTCGGCAAAGTACAGGAGTGGATCATCGCTAAGCACCATGCTATATGGAGTTGCTGGCTTGCTGGTCCAAGCATCCCAACTCTGTTGCTCCATTGATCTTCAGTCTGTAACTATGTATTTATACTGTTACACTGAGGAAGCATATCTTACGTCTATAGGCAAAGTGATCCGGCCTCAAATTTTTGCAGAACGGCTTATATAACGTCAAGTATATATTGTCCACAAATCCAAAGTGTTGGAGCTAATAATGATATGGCTGTGGAAACAAAAAAATAAGCAGCAAGGCGCTACCATTTTTCTCCCATGTTGACTTTATTATTTCTAATTAGTTATAATCTTGGTCATCAAGGACGCCACTTTAGCAACTGTAATGTACAAATTTAAAATCATCTTGAAAAGTTGCACCCGTATGACCTGTTTAGAGATCTAGATGCATCTCCTCGATCTCCATAGAGCACAAACTGACAAACGAACAGACATTCTCTATATCAATCAATCTACTTTATATATATATATATATATATATATATATATATATATATATATATATATATATAATGTATTATGTACTGGGCTACAGTGGATTTTAAGTTGATAATTTTGTATGGTCCGCGAATGATGTTAAAATAATCTTAATGGCCCTTAATAGGAGAAAGGTTCCCCACCTCTGGTCTAAAGAAACGAATGGGATTAATATAATTATAGCTGTAGTAAAACTAAAACATATATTTCAGTTATTATTAGTGGTATATTATGCCGTTTTCACTTCAAGACATGGGTAAATCCTTCATCTTTATATATAAATGAATTAAATTATTACACTTCACAGCTCACACTTGACAGGTTCACACAACAGACCACCTCTATTCCTCGGCTCTGACCTCCTCAGGCCTCACTCCTTAGTCACAGTCAGACTCCTCCAACAACTGAGACAACTCCAGCAGATAGTATATCTATTTATCTGTCTGTTTATCTATCTAAATTGATACCGCATGGGAAAAGGTGGTTGTCTGGTGAGGATAATGATAAAATTGTGCTCAGTTTCAATATGTATGTTTCTTGTTTAATTTGTTCTTTAGCTAATGTTTTTTGTTGACACTGAAATACTGGCACTGGCAGTGCTATAAGTTGAACAAATTTGAAATTTAGACTAAAGGTTGGAGCTGGCAGTGCTATAAGTCTGACAAATTTGAAATTTAGGCTAAAGGTCATCTAGGAATGTAGGTGGACTGGGAGGCTTCGTAGCACTTCTTTGCACTTTTCATCTTGTTACTGGCTTGTATGCTAAACTATTCTTTCTAGTATCGATGTAGTTTACTTCATTAGCATACTGTACATTGTAACATCTAAAAATCTGGAAAATAAATCAGATCTCGAATTAGGTTTATATTTTTCTTCATTTATTGGTGGGAAAACATCTTTTTTGGCTTTTATCCATAGAGTTTTATTTCCTACCCTTCCCCCAGAAAGCACATACAGTATATCATTAAGATATTGCAGTGAGGAACCCTCCAATGTAAAGCAGAATGCTGCTTTCTATGACGATGTAATGCTTTATTATTTAATCATGAGTACGAACATTGTCCCCCTTGGCTTATACCCATTTTCATTCCTTTCCTGGGAGCTTGGTATGAAGCCAGAGGGTATAAAAAAGAAATGAATCTGATCTTCAGCCTCTCTCTCTCTCTCTCTCTCTCTCTCTCTCTCTTTGAAGGAATCGTAAAACTAACATACAAAATGTTCGATATATATATATATATATATATATATATATATATATATATATATATATATATATATATATATGCTAAATTACTTAGACTTGCCTGCTGTTTTCAACTGACTGTTCTAAGAAAACAAATATTAAATATATATATATATATATATATATATATATATATATATATATATATATATACTTACTTTAAAATATTTGTTTTCTTAGAACAATCAGTTGTAAAAAGCAGGCAAGTCTAAGTAATTTAGCATATTCTAAAGGCTTACTCATTTATTTTAACCAAGTGGGTAGAATTCCAATGCATGGCACGTTCATAATTACAGATGATAGTATGGGCTAAGGAAGTGGTTCTTAGTATGTTATATGATACTTGAGTCTTGAGATACCAAGAGATTTGTGAAATATTGGAAGTTTTATTGTTTTCCTACAGAAAACAATACAATGTTTTTTTTATCACCTTCGTCAGAATAATTTTGACATATCCAGGCTCCAACTTACTTAACTAGGATTATCATGCTCTCAAAGGCGAGGAAAATGCCCATGAGACTCCCATACATTATTGTTCTTCTATTCCATTAAGATAATTAAAAAAGCTTCTTTTGTTAGGCAAAATCAATTTCTTGCTCTATTTTTTGCCATTTTCACTTTAATGAGTTATCATCTAAATAATCCAATATGTACCTTCATAGGCCTCAGAAAGCCCTTGAAAGTACTTGATTTTCAAAAATTTTCATGAGCGGGCTGAAACCGCCCCCCCCAAAACCCCTAGCTGCAGAGGCTCGCATTGATTGCCCCCCAGCACCTTTTCAAGAATCTATAGACATTTTTCTTCACTCTCATCTTAACCCCTCAGTGGCCACTGGCATCGAATGACATTTAGGCAATAAATGGCCGCAGGGCAGCAGGGGTCGTTTGAGCACGGCCCTTAAAAAACGACGAACATTTTTGGGAAATGAACGAACGTTCTGAACGTCTTCAGACTGACCTCCACTACACACCCATACACCTCATCAACCAGTTCAGAGCCTGCTGCTGCGATGAGTGGATTTTCAATTTTTTCGCTCCTGGCCATGCCTAAACAAGCACAACTACACCCATCATCTCGACCTAGGCTGAAAATATCATCTTTGTTCTCTCTTGCAAAATAAACACAAACACCTGTTTACGATTATGCATTAATACAGGCACAGACAAACAGGACATGATAATAAGTGAAAAATACATTTTTGTCTTGATATCTTTACCTATTTGTTCAGGTTTGTTGCACAGTTTTGAATCATTTTACATATTCTTTGCCATTAAAAGCATAACACGAAAGTTTTCTGTGTTCAAGTGATGCTTTCCTGGGTGGAAAGAACTTCCTTCCCTCCCTGCTAATCAGCTCGTGTGAGATAACGAATGGCAGGTCGTCTCACAATTCTGACCGTGTAAAGTGTTGAGAAACATCCAGCTGTACCCTTTTTCCTTACCCAGGCAGAAAATATCATACTTTCCTACACTCACGACAGACGGACAGCAACATATATTGCAAAAATAACAAGGTAAAATAATAAAGGTGAACGTATTCTTAAGGAAAAAATACGTTTTCCCTATCTGTAAACGTATTTATTTCTGCTTTGTCTCACTTTTCGTAATGATTAGACTTATTCGTAGTTTTGAACTACATTACGATTCTATTTTTTGCCATGCTTGTGGTGTAGGAGTGGCAAATTGCAACTCAACTCCCCTACTCCTAATCGGATCTGACCCTCCACTTTCATCCCCCGTTGGAGAGCCTAGCCTCGGTGGACGGGCAATTTTCTCATTTAGGACTGAAAATTCAACACTTTCACTCCCTTTTCCAAGCATGGGCACAACAATAACGTGAAAAATAATGTGACACAACCATAAACATAATATACACCAAAAAGGTGAAAAAATATTCACATTTTTTTTTTTTCCAATCCTAACATATTATGTGCTTAAATCATTCGATATCATCATATCTAATTTATGAACAACATTTCAGCATCATTCACATTGTTTTGTGGGGTAAAAAATGATAACATCATGTGTGATGTTGCAGTGCAGCAGCGCCTCTGTGGCGAACATCGGTTGCCGATATTTCTGCAACTTTCGTGCTCCATTTCAAGCCACAGAATGGGTCTAGGAAGCTGGGATTTGCACTGTTAGGTGCATCTGAACTTTTTCTTCAATATGGCAAGAAAAAATCAATTTTCGAAACTTCAGAAAATGGCCCCAGTTTTGGCCTCAGGTGCACATAAAATTCCAGACCCACGGCCATGGAGGGGTTAGATCACTCTCATCTTAAATGTGAGGACCAACTTACCTAGCACCAGGCTCCTGCACTCCTCATCGAGCAACGTGGGATCGGATGATGGATGGATGGATGCACAGAGATCTTTCTCCCTCCCTCCCATTGTGAACTTTCTAGCTATGCCTCTGCATATGGCAACAGTGCAGGAGTGGCAGCTGGCATTGGCAAGCCAGGAACTCACCCAGACACCACCTACTGGGCTAGGCCACGTAGATATTTGCAAACACATTTGCGTTTGCGGAAGTGCTTCTGCAAGCACAAAACCGCAAATTTCCATGGAATTTGTTACAAAAGAAAATCCACAAATCAAGTCACACTACAGCGGTTGCTTAATTTGCAGTTCGCAGAAGTGACTGCAGAAGTGCCCAGCTCTGATATATATACCATCTCAGCCGTTTGAGTGTCCACTGCAGGACCGGCCTATCCCGACCGAAGCGGGGACGATACAGCCAATGTATCTCTACGAAGTGGCTTAGGCTGTCTGGTAGAGATTGTATATAGGGTGAGAAGTGCTTGTAAGTGTAGTTGTAGTGTTGGAGTGGCTTTGGATGTGTGTGTTGTCCGTGAACCAAGTGTAATCGGCCCGCTCAAGCCAACTGGGAGCAAGCATACTTTATAGTATGAGACACTGGTTCAACCATAGCACCCCTTATGTCTACCAAGCAGTACGTGGCCAGAAGAACGCTCTCAAGGTTTATTACCCTGGCAGGGCGTGAACCCTCGTTCTTCAGTGTATGAAACTGCACACTTTACCACTGTACCACAGAGGCTCGATATGTGTGTGTGTATGTTGTTACATAGCCTATGATTTCATCATCCTTTGTGTAATTTTAACGCACAGTATGCTGCATGTTTGATCACGAGCGTGTTCTGCCTCAGTCCCCCCCTTCTACCGTTATAGTAGAGTAAGTCGTCCTTTCTGTTATTCAGTGCGGGATTGTCGACCGTTTGTCCCCATCGCTTCATTTGCGCGTCCTTATTACAAGTTGTATCAGGCTCTGCTGGCCCCTATATAATGAGCTCAGTCTCTGCATCATGGCCACTTAGATCTGCTCCTCATTTTGTTCACATCTCTGTCCTCCCCTGTACAGATATTATTATTGTGAGTGCTCAAGAAGTCTCCAACCATCTAGCAGCTGTGTGTAATTTGAGTATAACTGTTGTTGCAATTTTTCTTGTACTGTATAGCATAAGTTTAATTTGTAGGCCTAGTGAAGTTTTTGTGATTCATGTAGGGTTCTTTATGTCAGTCATTTTTGATAATAGTTTGTATCTGTAATCATTTATCTGGCATTCACTGAGTATTATCTGGTATCTCATTTTATCAGGGCTGACTTAGATAAATTTACTCTTGCTAATTTTGTGTTAATAGAGGCTATTGCAGTTAACCATATATTTAACCTGTTTATTTGCCATTACATTATCCTTATGAGTCCTGAATGTTTTGTTGTTAGTTTGAGCATTAAACTTTAACTTGTAATTTTACCTAACTCTTTTGTTTTGAACCTGGAACTTTACGGGACAGTAGTGATTTTTAGCATTCTCACTTAAAGTGTACATTATCTTTCTCTGTTCCGTAACATAAATTTGGCGACCTCATATCAGGATATTCAGGATATTATCATAAGGATATTGTTTGATATTTTGTGACTGTGATATATTCATGATGGCTACTATTTCTACACTTCATGAAGCCAAAGATTTTTTGTCAAATGTGCAAACAGTGTGTGATATAGAAAACAGAACAAAGAATGAACTTAAGCTTGTTGCTCAACAATTGGGAATTGTTGTTCGCTCTCATCATTCTAAAGATCAGATTGTTGATATGATTAATGAAAGCTTGTTTAATGTAACTCCTCCAAATGAGCAAACGCAGATTGAATTAGCTAAGTTACAGCTAGCCCTGCAGGAGGCTCGGGTTAATGAGGCAAATGCTCGTATTCAAGAGGCAAAGGTACGGGCTCAGGCACAAATTGAGCTTGCCAGGATTCAGGCAGACCATGAGTATCGCATGAAACAAGGTGGAACTGGATCATCTAGCTCTGATGATTTTGATGTGGCTAAAAATGTTAAACTTGTCCCTCCTTTTAATGAATCTGATTTAACAAAGTATTTTCAGTTGTTTGAGAGGGTAGCTACAGGTTTTAATTGGCCTAAGGAGTATTGGCCAGTACTCCTTCAAACTGTTCTCACCGGTAAAGCTCAAGTAACTTATGCATCTTTGCCTCAGGATCAGTCTGATAATTATGATGTAGTTAAGAGCTTGATTCTTAAGGCCTATGAGCTTGTTCCTGAAGCCTATAGAGTAAAATTTAGGACAACTTACAAGCAAGATAAGCAATCCCATGTTGAGTATGCAAAAATCAAAGAAGATTTGTTGGAGCAGTGGTTAAATTCTAAGAATGTGAATTCTGATTTTGGTAAATTTAAGCAGATGATTTTGCTGGAGGATTTGAAAAGGTGTATTAGTAAAGATGTAAGCCTATATCTTGATGAGAAAAGAATAGATAATTTGTCTGATGCTGCAGTTTTAGCTGATGAGTATGTTCTCACTCACAAGAGATATTTTAGAGGAAAAAGGAAAGCTGAGAGTCAGTACGTTGCCTCTACTCAGAGTACAGGTAACAGGAAAGAGAATAAGGATGATATTTCTCAGGAAGTAAATACCAGCTTCACCTCTAGATTTCAGAAAAGTAAATGTACTTATTGTAGTAAGCTTGGTCATACTACGGAGAGATGTTTCAGGAGACAGCGTGATGTGAACAAAAAGGAGTCTTTAAATATTCAGTCAATTGGTCTAGTGTCCACTCTTGAGAGTTCCCAGAATTCTTTAACTGAGTTAACTGAACCTGCTTTGAGGGGTAACTTAAATTCTCATGATGGCGCTCCTCTTTTGAGCAGTAACGTGGGTGACACTCTCAAGAGTTCATGTGCTAATTTCCTGTCTGATGGTTTTGTCAGTCCTCTGGACAGTAATGACAGGAAATCAGTTAAAATATATCGTGATACAGGTGCTTGCCAATCCCTTTTATGCTGACCAGTGTTCTAGGCTCTAATGTTAATTCCCTTCTGATGAAACTGTAATCTTACAAGGTGTAGGGAATAATTACTTCTCTGTCCCTCTGTGCAGAGTGAATTTAGAGTCTGGTTTTGTTAATGGTTCTGTTATGGTTGGGTTGGTTGAGACACTCCCAATGTCAGGTGTAACTTTCTTACTTGGAAATGATATTGGTGGAAGTCAAGTGTGTCCAGCTCCTCAGTTGTCTAGTGAGCCAGTGGCTGCGACCCATGATTGTGATGTCCCTGATGTGTTCCCTGCATGTGCTGTCACTAGGGCTAAGTCTAAAGTTACTGGTGATTTAGAGGATAATGATGATGATGATGTTATCCTAGCTGACACTTTTCTTGCTAATTTGGACCACTCACCAGATGAGGCAGTACCCCGTAGTGTTGATAATTTGTCTCGTCAAGAGTTGGTTGAGTTGCAGGTTGCTGACCCTGAGTTGAAAGGTCTAGCTAACTCTGCTTACAGTGAAGAAGAGTCAGCCGGTGCTTCTACTTGTTATTATGTAAAGTCAGGAGTACTTATGAGGAAGTGGAGACCCCCAACAGCATCAGCCGACTGTGAATGGGAGGTTGTACATCAAGTTGTCATCCCTCGTGTTTGTAGGCAGGATATCATTCGAGTGGCTCATGATTCCAGTTTGGCAGGACACCTTGGAGTGAGGAAGACTGTGGCACGCATTTTGAAACACTTCTACTGGCCAGGTATCTTCAGGGATGTTTCCTGGTATTGTAAGTCTTGTCACACCTGTCAAGTTGTGGGGAAGTGTAATCAGACCCCTGAAAAGGTTGCACCTCTAGTTCCCATTCCTCCTTTTGAGGCGCCATTCACCCGTGTCTTGGTGGATATTGTGGGCCCTCTTCCTAAGACTTCTTCAGGATTTTCTTATGTGTTGACCCTGATTGATATGGCTACTCGTTATCCTGAAGCCATTCCACTTAGAAACATCTCAGCAAAGAACGTGGTTAAGGAAATGCTAGGGTTCTTCACAAAGTTTGGTCTGCCCAAGGAGGTACAGTCAGACCGAGGAAGTAATTTCATGTCAAATGTTTTCAAGCAGTCTCTGAAAGAGTTGGGCATCTCCCAGATCACGTCTTCAGCTTACCATCCCCAGACCCAAGGAGCGTTGGAGAGATACCATCAAACACTCAAATCGATGCTCAAGAAATACTGTTTGGAACATCAGAAAGACTGGGATAAAGGTCTTCCATTCGTTGTGTTTGCTGCAAGAGAATCTCCAAATGAATCACTGGGCTTCTCACCTTTTGAACTACTGTTTGGCCATGAAGTAAGAGGACCCTTAAGCTACTCAAGGAATGCTGGCTGTCGGAGGAAGATGACGTCAACCTGCTGGAGTATGTGATGAAGTTCAAAGAACGGCTGTCCACTGCTTTACAGCTGGCGAGAGAGAATTTAGGAGCTGCTCAGGAGAAGATGAAGACTTGGTATGATAAGAAGTCCAGGTTACGCCACTTTCAGCCAGGAGATCAGGTTCTGATTCTGCTACCAGTTCATGGGCAACCTCTTCAAGCCAAGTTTAGTGGTCCTTATTTCGTGGAGAAGAAACTCAGTGATGTCAACTATGTCATCGCCACGCCAGATCGTAGAAAGAGCAAGCAACTATGTCACATCAACATGCTAAAGTTATATCACAGGCGGGACGAAAATAATCCAGTCTGCACTGTAGCTGTTCCACCCGAGTCTGCAAGTGAAGCTCTCCCATGCAGCATGAGCCTGAGTGATAGTTTGGGGAAGAATCCTGATATCATGAATGATCTCCAGACTAAGCTTTCTCATCTACCTCCCAAGGAAAGGCAGGAGTTTTCGGTATTACTGCAGGAGTACCCGCAAGTGTTCCGTGCCACTCCAGGAAGAACCACTGTGTTGATGCATGATGTCGATGTTGGAGACGCAAAGCCAATTAAATTGCCTCCTTACCGTGTGAACCCAGTGAAAGTTCCTCTCATCCAGAAGGAGCTTGGCTACCTGTTGGACCACAAGATGATTGAGCCCTGTCAGAGCGAGTGGAGTTCTCCTGTCACTCTGGTCCCTAAGCCAGGTGGGTCACAGAGGCTTTGCATCGACTACAGACGTGTTAATCAGATAACTAAAACAGACACTTACCCTCTCCCTCGTGTGGAAGATTGCATAGACAAGATCGGAAAGGCTAGGTACATAAGTAAGTTTGATTTGTTAAAGGGATACTGGCAAGTACCTATGACTGAACGTGCTAGGGAGATCTCATGTTTTGTAACATTAGGAAAGACCTTTGCATGGTCTGTAATGCCTTATACAGATTGTTTTAGAGTAATAAGAAATTTCCTTTGTAAATTTCTTTTTTCTTTGTGGGGAGGTGTTACATAGCCTATGATTTCATCATCCTTTGTGTAATTTTAACGCACAGTATGCTGCATGTTTGATCACGAGCGTGTTCTGCCTCAGTCCCCCCCTTCTACCGTTATAGTAGAGTAAGTCGTCCTTTCTGTTATTCAGTGCGGGATTGTCGACCGTTTGTCCCCATCGCTTCATTTGCGCGTCCTTATTACAAGTTGTATCAGGCTCTGCTGGCCCCTATATAATGAGCTCAGTCTCTGCATCATGGCCACTTAGATCTGCTCCTCATTTTGTTCACATCTCTGTCCTCCCCTGTACAGATATTATTATTGTGAGTGCTCAAGAAGTCTCCAACCATCTAGCAGCTGTGTGTAATTTGAGTATAACTGTTGTTGCATTTTTTCTTGTACTGTATAGCATAAGTTTAATTTGTAGGCCTAGTGAAGTTTTTGTGATTCATGTAGGGTTCTTTATGTCAGTCATTTTTGATAATAGTTTGTATCTGTAATCATTTATCTGGCATTCACTGAGTATTATCTGGTATCTCATTTTATCAGGGCTGACTTAGATAAATTTACTCTTGCTAATTTTGTGTTAATAGAGGCTATTGCAGTTAACCATATATTTAACCTGTTTATTTGCCATTACATTATCCTTATGAGTCCTGAATGTTTTGTTGTTAGTTTGAGCATTAAACTTTAACTTGTAATTTTACCTAACTCTTTTGTTTTGAACCTGGAACTTTACGGGACAGTAGTGATTTTTAGCATTCTCACTTAAAGTGTACATTATCTTTCTCTGTTCCGTAACAATGTGTATATATATATATATATATATATATATATATATATATATATATATATATAACCTAAGGCAGTTCTTGAAATTATAACTGTACGTCATAACACGTACTGTTGTTAAGAGACTTTGTTTTTAATGTTGTCTATTTACTATATCCAAGTGTAATGCTTGTGAACTATGCCTCTCAGTACTGCACGACAATCAGCAGATATGGAGAGAGCTGTTATTATGTTTTTGACTATTGAGGGTGAAACACACCAAAGAATCCATAAAGACATGTGTACTGTCGTTGGAGACTTCTCCCCGTCACTATCAAAGGATGGGTTAGAAAATTAAATCAGTGCAAACAGACTCTGTAAAACAGTTCCCATCCATGCAGACCTGGGACTGCAACTTCCAATGAATATATGGGCTCCCGATGCAGAGGTTGAGGGATGCAAGCAGATAGTTCAGAGGAGCAGTGAACATTGAAGTCTACCTATCTATATACATAGGCTGCTTCCCCCATGGAAAGGGAGGTAGCCGAGACAGGACGATACACTCCCCATTTACTCATCCATTCAAACACAGTCAATCGCATCTTAGCCCCAAAGGGGAGAAGGGACAGATCCTCACCGCACCACACCACACATGGGTCAACTGCGCAGTGCAATCAGTGACATCCGCAGCAGGGCCCGACAGCAGAGCTGGATTACCCCTGCCACATCATAATAGACCCATCCCCTTACTCGCACCTGACCTGACTAGCTAATCAGACCAAATGTGGGAGAATATCCCCTCAGGGCTGCGTCATCATTTATTCGTTCATAATTTCTCTCCATTTATTTCTGTCACGCACAGCCACTCTTCCTTGCTCAACAGACATCCCTCTCGCATCCAGCGCTCTCTTCACACTGTCCATCCATCTTATTCGTGGTCTCCCTCTCAGCCTTACACCTCTCACATCAGATCTAGTTATCTTTTTCACAAATTGCTCATTATCCATTCTCTCCATATGCCCAAACGATCGCAACACCCTCTGCTCAACTTACCAGCCATCTCCCAAACAACTCCAGTTCTCCTTCGCACTTCATCATTTCGCACTCGATCCATACGCCCCACTCCACACATACTCCTCAGACACCTCATCTCCATTACATTCAAACTTTTCCTCTCTGCTACACCCATATTCCATGTTTCAGCCCCATATAACGCAGTCGGTACCACAACACCCTCATACAGCCTTCTCTTTACATCTATTGTAAGCGAACGACATCTAAACACTTTTTTCATTCCTCCCAGCATCTTTCCTGCTTCAATTATTCTAAACTTAACTTCTGCATCTATTCTTCCATCTATAGCAACATGCAACCCTAAATATTTTAAACACTCCACCTCCTCAAGCAACTCACCATTCAAAACTATATTCATCCCCCTACCATCTACCAACCTCGTACACTTCATCACTTTACTCTTATTCTCAATTACTTTCAATTTCCTCCTTTCACACACCCTTCCAAACTCCTCTACCAACTGTCTAAATCTCTCCTCTGAATCAGCCACCAGTGCAGTATCATCTGCAAACAGCAGCTGCTTAACCCGTCCCGTCCCGAGGTTTTCCACCCCTCCGACATCCCCCAGTGCCGAGCCTTTTTGGAAAAAATTTTTTTTGGCTAAAACTTTCGCTTAGGTTGAGAAACGAAGGAAAATCACAAAGAAAGGACTTCCCGCGATCTGTAAGTGGTCCATACAGGTGAGATCCCCCGAGCCAGGTGTCGTGTTCTGTAATGGACGTGCCAGGCGCTCACATTTTCTATGGTAAGGAATACTGCGAGAAACAACACACAACACCTCTATATTTATTGAATCTGAACTAATAAATAATAACAGTAACAATATAATGGATTTCAGACACACATATATGAAAAATAAGCATTGTACCATCGCGCGAGCATAGCGAGTTTGGTCCGAGTCGTAACATGCTATATGCTAAGTTTCTTGTATCAGTCAACCTATCATTTTTTCTACCTGTATACTTCTGTTTCAATGACATTTTAATAATTACAACTGTTTGTAAGTGTTTTGAGATGTTTTCATTCATTGTGATGACATGCAGAATAAGTCTAGCGCACATCAGCTTAGTAAGCGCACTCACTATGACTCGTATTTCAACATACCAAATTGTTTTATCACTTTCCTATTATTTTTCCCTTTACATAGAACCTTTCCTCCACTACTGTAAATGTTTTCAATTATTTTCATTCATTATGAGGGCATTTAGCGATATGCTAGCGCATATTCACGTAGCAACCACGATCTCAAACACTCGTGTTTCATCATCTACTTTATTTATTCACTCCAATTATAATTTCCCACTTACATTACACACGTTTACACCCCTATACTGCACTGTACATACTTACTGGCACTATTTATTCAAGTGAGCGTGAGAATATCGCATGAAAATACCCTCGCAATGAATGTTTCAACCAACATAATACTCACACACTTATATACTAATTCTTCACATATATTACACACTTTACCACTTGCTGACTTTTATTTTCACTATTACGTGCCTTATTCATTCAACTGAGCGTCAGGATATCGCATCTCTGTACACACGCCATGAATATTTGACTTAGAACATATTTCAGCACTTACAATAATTTGAACTTACATTATACCCGTAAGCATTTCCAATAATAATAATTACATAATTACGGGCCGTATTTATTGCACTGAGCGACAGAATATCGCATCATAAAACCCTCGCTATGTATGATTCCACTTACGGCATATTTATACACTTACATACAATTTTTGCACTTATGTTATACCCGTATGCACTTTATACTAATATTTGGAGATCAACATGACTGATAATTTCACTGAGCGTCTGTCTGTCGCATTTACCTCACAATTTCAGCGTCCTGTCGCATTCACACCATATCAGAATTGCATCAACGTGTGATATTCGCCGAAACATGGGTGAATACAGAGACCCACGTCACACTGAACGCACTCATAGCAGGTGTCCTTCCTCTGTGTCGTGAGTCTCACCTGGGAAGTGCTGCACACGTGACACCTGCGATGGGGCCTAGGTCTGTTTGGCTGGGGAGGGATAGGAGTGGGGAAATGGCGGCCGGATATTCTCAGGGGAGTTTGTGCAATAGGGGCAGTGCGGGTGCGATGTTGGGGCCTTTCTACAGCATACCGTGCAAACATTTCTCTTGTGATCTCCCTCACAAACCCTTCAAATGTTTCCTGAACTCCTGTTGTCATGGCGTGAAGGTGGTGGCAATTCAGAGCAGTGATATCTAGCAAGTGAAAGAACAGTTTCTTATACCACTTTATCGTGGTCCTGGCACACTCTACCGTCGATATCATGGAGTCTGACTGGTCCACGAGGCGCATGTTTATATTATAGTCCATAACACACGCAGGTTTCCAAATACGACGCCTGTTCTCGCTACGGTAATCAACTGAATCAGTACGGTGCATCAAGGGACGGTGAACCGTTGACAAAAGGCTTACCTCTCTATTGTGATTCCACACAGTTGCAAGGATGTTGTTGGCTTTGAAGAAGACAACCTCATTCCTTGCAAGTTTCCGCCCTACCTTGACCATGTGACGCCGGTTCACCTTCACTGTTCCACAGACTCCAGTTTCATGTGTGTGAAGATAACGAGCGAGAAGAGGGCTAGTGTACCAATTGTCCAGGTAGAGGAAGTGACCACAATGAAGGTAGTCTTTTATCATCGTCTTTACCACTGCTCCCGACAGTCCAATACTTCGATCGTCTATTATGTCTGTCTGTGCACCGGTGTACAAGATTATGTCTTGCACATATCCAGTCCTACAGTCGCACATAACAAAGATCTTGAACCCAAAACGGTGCCTTTTGCTGGGTATATACTGCCTAAATGAAATATTGCCTCTCCACAACACGAGACTCGTCTATGACGAGGTCTCTATAGGGATAGAATATGGAACGAAAGGTTTGCCTGAGGTGATCAAAGATCAACCTAATTCGCCTCATTTTATCAGTGTTGTTTGCATTTGCAGGGTCATGAGCATCATAGAAATGGAGGCGACTTAGAATTTGTTGAAACTGATTACGGCTCATCACTTGACCAAATATTGGGGTAAACATAACAGGGTCCCTAGTCCAGTAAGCAGGAATTCTGTTCTTTCGTATAATACCCATCAAAAGGACCAGGGCAAAAAATAAGAACATTTCTGGAAGGGAGACAGGGTAATCATAGATGATAGAATGCCTACTCCTAGTTCCCAATCTTTCACTCTCTAGGCGCTGGGTGCTTGCAAACAGGTTGGTATGGTATACAATCTGCTCCACAAATGCCTCACTAAAAAACAGGTGGAAAAAATCAAACCTGGTGGAATTAGGGTGAATTCCTGGAGCAATGCAGCCAGAGCGCCCATGCTCAGTGAAGCGGTGAATGAGGGGAGAAAAATCACTCCCATCCTCCCAATTCCACGCCACAAATCCCTCGTCCCCATCATCCCCATCACCGCCTTCGTCTGGGTGGGGAGGAGATCCTGGTTGGGGAGGTGGGGGAGAAGGAGTGCAGAGGGCTTCCCCACTGTCACTCCTCTTCCCTTTGCCTTTACCCTTTCCCTTTCCCTTACTCTTACGGCCTTGAGGAACATTAGGGGGCTGTGGGGATGAAATAGGGGAATATTGGGGAGCAGAAGACGTGCTGGGGAGTGGTTCCTCCCCACCTTCCCCCTCCATGACAACACCACGTGCTTTCTCGCGCACCCTAGCTCGACCACGAGTTAGGGGATGATGGGGAGCATAAGACGTCCTTGGGAGTGGTTCCTCCCCACCTTCCCCCTCCCTCACAACCCCATGTGATAATGAATGCACCCGCACTCGCCCACGTGATCCACTACGCCGCCTCACACTATGTAGGGAGAGCAATGACTCACTCACGTCACTCTCACTTTCCCTAATCCTCCCTGCACTTTCCCTTTCACTCCCCACTCCCTCCACTTCACTTCCTAACTCCCCAAACAAAATGCTAGGCCCATACCTGCTCATACGACATGGTGTGCCTCTGGGCCATGATGAGTTATGACCTCACGTCCATACCACGTGGCAGCACGTCCCACGGCTCCGTCATCGTCATCGTCCTCTTCCTTGTCCTCGAATTCTGGTTCCAAATCACGTTAGAGATAGGATGTTGCATGTACCTTCTTTGCCTGCTGCCACTCTCTAGCAGCACGGTAAGTCACATACTGCCGCTTCCTGGAAGACGGAACTTCCTCGTCACTGCTGGTGGTTTCTTCCTCCTCTGGCTGCACATAATCCCTATCCACAACCTCGTCGTCCAATGGGGAATCACTGTCGCCTGTAAAGGTGTCCAGGGCGGCTTGAATTTCGCTGTCTGAGAGACCTCTCTTAGCCATGTCTGAGCAGGACCGTTGCTACCAGGTGAGTGGACGAGTGGCAGGGCGCGGGGCGCACGGGGTCGTCGAGTGTCCCCGCCTGGTGGCAGGTAGGGGAAGGTCATGCGAGGATACGTACCGCAAATCAAGAGCAAAATTTTAAAATTTTCGAAATTATGCACATTGCAATTGCATGACGTACCGGTACGTCGCCGGGACTGGGAAATGCAAATCGTTGCAACATACCCATACGTCGACGGGACGGGGCGGGTTAAGATTCAACTCTCCACCATCGACATTGACCAGACTCAGACCTCCACCTAAAACACTTGCATTCACCTCTCTTACAATACCATCCATATAAATATTAAACAACCAAGGCGACATCACACATCCCTGTCGCAGCCCCACTCTCACGGGAAACCAATCACTCACAGCATTTCCCACTTTTACACACGCTCTACTATTTAGATAAAAACTTTTCACCCCTTTTAGTAACCTACCATCAAGTCCATACAATCTTAAAACAGTCCACAAAGGCTCCCTGTCAATTCTGTCATACGCTTTCTCAAAATCCATGAATGCCCAAAACATGCCTTTTGCTAAATACTTTTCACACACTTGTCTCGCAGCAAACACCTGATCCACACATTCCCTCCCTCTCCTAAAGCCACACTGCTCATCACCAATTACTCCCTCTGTACCCTCTCTAACTCTCATAATTAACACTCTACCATACACTTTACCTACAACACTCAACAGACTTATACCCCTAAAGCTAGTACATTCATGCTTATCACCCTTGCCTTTATACAACGGGACCACACAAGCACTTGCCCAGTCATTTGGCACCATACCTTTCACAAAGCACACATTCAACAATCTTACTAACCAGTCAACAATAGTCACTCCACCACTCTTCAGGCATTCAACAGCACACCCGTCCATACCTGCAGCTTTCCTTGTTTTCATCTCCTTTACTGCCTTCTCCACTTCCTCCTTCGTGATCAAAGAATCATTCAACTCTCCCAACACATTTATTCCTTGCACCCTTCTATCTGCCACAATCTCAGCTACCCTTTCCTCCTCTACATTTAACAATCTTTCAAAATACTCTGCCCATCTCTTCCTTACTGCATCAGTCTCAATTAACATCCTTCCATCCTCTGGTTTTATTCGCTCTTCCTTCCCCGACTCTCCCTTTTGCACCCTTTTCACCTCCTTCCAAAACATTTTCTTATTCTGTTGAAAATTCTCAGTCAGCCGCCTGCCCCACCTCTCATCTGCTGCCACTTTAGCATCACACACAGCTCTTTTTGCCTTATTACTCCTTTCCTTATACCTCTCATAAGACACCTCATCCTTCCTCTGCATCCACACTTCATATGCACGTCTCTTCTCTGCTACAGCCATACTTACTTCCTCGCACCGCCATTCACTTCCTTTTCTTACACCACCACCCACGCATCTCACACCACACACCTCTTCTGCATGCCCCACCACAGCACTCTTAAACACCTGCCATTCCTCCTCTACACTGCCATTTTCCTGATCTTTCACTGCATTCCACTCATCTTTCAATTTCTCCTGATACGCTATCATTTTCTCTCTTTTATCCAACTCACTCACTTTCAAACCCTCCTTGCCACACCTAACCCTCCTAGCTCTCACCCATCTCATACCTACCCTTAACATTCCCTCCACCAGGTAGTGGTCAGACAGACCTCCACCCTCCCCTCTCAGAACTCTCACATCCAACAATCTTCCTATTACATTCCTAGACACAATCACATAGTCTATCAAAGCTCTTTCAACAACATCGAAGTAGTGATAGAAAACAGGTAAAGATGCAACAGTGTGGCAAAGAGACAAAGGTTGAAGGAAGCCTTTAAGGGGAGGAGAGATAATGAGACGAGAAGCCTTTGACTCTACCCAATAGAGAAGAGCTGTATGTGGGGAGCCTCCCCACACATGATAGTTGTACTCTACACAGGGGCTAATAAAACCCGAGCATAAAGTCAACCACTATGCAGGGGTAAAGAAGGTCAAGAGTCGGCTTAGCACACCTAACCTTTTGGAAGCAGATTTTACAAGAGATATAGTATGATCTATCCAAGAAAAATCCCAAGAGAATGAAACAGCAAGTGTGTTTAAGGATGATTCAGGATTAAGCTGGACATTATTAAACAATACTGGGTACTCCTGTGGAAGATTTTGTCGGGTTGATATGTGTAAAAATTGAGTCTCTGATGTATTAAACACAACAAGAATCCATTTACCCCGGTCAGAGATACAAGCAAAGTCAGAAATTAGGTTTGCCATAGCCTCATCCCTTGTTTGTTAAAGTAACTGCTGAGATGGACGTTACGGGAACTAAATGGAAAGGTGAAGGGTGGAACCATCAACGTATGAGTGGATATGGTTGCATGTACAGCTTAGGTCACTGATGAATAAAAGGAAGACAGCTGGTGAAAGGGCAGAGCCCTGACGAACAGAACTATTGATAGATCTATAAGAACGGTAGCCATCTGCAACAGGAGCTATAGAACGACCACAAAGGAAGCTACAGATTAAGGCACAGATAGGAGAATAGAAACCGTAAGAGAGGCAGTTTGGATATTAAAGATTTATGCCAGACTTGATCGAAAACCTTTGAGATGTCAAGTGTAATGGCAAAGCTTTCGCCAAAGTCACGACAGGAGGATGACCACGAGTCTCAAAGGTAAGTGAGAAGATCGTCATTGGAGCGTCCATGATGAAAATCATACTAACGATTACAAAGAAGGTTGTGATAGGAAAGATGCTTTAAAATTTTTCTATTAAGAATAGACTTGAAAACTTTTCAGACAAAGGATGGTAGCAAAATTGGTCGATAATTAGAGGTTTGGGAATGGTCACCCTTCTTTGGAACTGGCTGAATGAGAGCAAACTTCCAGCAAGAAGGAAAGGCAAAAGTTGATGGACGAATGTGAAAGAGTTCACCTAGGCAGGGCGTAGGCACTGAAGCACAGTTCTTGAGGACAACAGGAGGGACTCCATCAGGCCCATATGCCTTGTTAGTATTGAGACAAATGGTGGCAGAAAATACATCAGTTGAAGAAATTTTAATGTCAGCCATGAAGAAGTGAGAGGAGGGAAGTGATGGAGGAACAACACCGGAATCATCTAAAGTGATACTGGAGGATAATGTCTGAATGAAAAGATCTGCTTTATAGTAGAAGAAATAGCTACAGAGCCATGAGAGTAGAGAAAGAGGAAGGAAGGATGATGAGGTAAAGTTGTTAGAAAGGGTTTTGGCAAGGTGCCAGAAGGCACGGAAAGAATTCGAGTTGGAGAGTTGAGAGCATTTAGTACGGATGAAATTATTTTTAGCAGAGTGAAGAACAGACTTAGCTAGATTCAGGGCAGAAACATAAACAAGATGTGATTCAGGAGTCGGCTGGCTCCGGTACCCTATGTGGGCCTTCTTGTTGTAGATAGCATTAGAATAAGCATCATTAAACAAAGGCTTTTTTGCATTAGTCAG